>NC_061525.1:4565000-4692500 GCF_022379125.1 Scophthalmus maximus
GCGCCACTACAGTAATGTAAACTTGAACCGCGGAGCGTTTGTCCTGGCCCCCGCGGGACCCCGGCGAGGAACTGGACTGTTGCTCAACCCGCTCGGCTTTGTTCGGTGGGAACGTTTCCCAGATCTAAATAGGCCCTAATAAATTTCACTCGTTGTTGATGTTGTGAAGCACCACAATGGCCACAGTGAGCTCGAAGAGATTCGAGGTTGAATTGCTTTTGGCACCTGTGTCCATGTGAGGGAGGGAGGGGGGTTGGGGGGTCTACAAATTTAACTGAGTCCTAATATATGGGATTTGAAGCGCACTCTTCTAGGTATGGCTTCTTGGCCCGGGCCAAAAGAAACAGTTCATGCCGGGTCTGAGAGAGGACAGAGGTTTGCAGAAGGCCAGGACAAATTGAAACGGGGCTTCGCTTCTAGGTATTCCAACTATGTTCATTTGTTTCTGTTAAGTCACTTAGGTCTCAGCGCCAAACGCACTTGAAAAAATAGACGGCGCAGCCGGCCACGGCGGCAGACGCTCACAGCATTCCGTACTGCACGGGATCTGGAGACTCACACTTTCTCTCCAGTGCGGGTCACAACAGATGCACTGTAGTTCTTCTCCTTCAGACTCGAGTGTGTGGCACCAACCACACTGGGGCCGATTCTTTAAAGACTGCAGCAGAAGGGTCGAGGCTGTTACACTGTACTTGCACTCCGTGTGACAAATAATCACACTGGCAAATGAATAAAGGGAACATTTGGTATCAGTGACCAACACAGGCATAATGATGATGATAATAATACAGTTCAAACAAGGTTAAGCAGTTAAAAGTTCCTTCTAGACCTATATGCAACATTCATTATAAATGCAACATGCAACCAAGGCCTATACTTATCAATCTGATTGATCTTATCAATCAATAATATTAGTCAATATTGACAGTTTTAGTGGGCAGAAAAATAAGACAAAATTACATTAGTGAAACTAATACTAATCACCTAGGGAGTTTCACGTTTTGTCCCTAGAAGGTTTTTTTTTTGGGGGGGGGGGGGGGGGGGGGGGGGGGGGGGGTAACACCAGTGTGATCAAAGTTTTTGGCCCTAACTGTGTATCAGACGCGGGCTCGTTTCCATATCTTAAGGGTCGAAATCGACAGGGGCGTCGATTTCCCTCTCCATCACCCGAACCCCAACCCCCCACTCGTCACCCATCCCTCCCATCGCCTCCTCCCCCGCCTCCTCCTCCTCCTCCTCCTCCTCCCGGCCGGTGGCTGCTTCGAGCTGTCAGAGAAGCGGGCTATAAAAGAGAACGGGACGGGACCGCTGAGGAGGCTGCTGGTGCTGAGGACAGACCCCCCCCCCCCACACACACACACACACGCACACACACACACGCGCGCGCTGCAAAAAACCTGAGTGTGGAAGTCGGGTGATTTTTTTTTTTGAAAACGCAAAGGGGGGACCCCTCGAGCGAAGGACCGCGGGCACTTGGATATAAGGAAGACCACCTCACGTCTTTTTTTCCTTCTCTTTTTTGTTGAAGTCGCTCCAAGTCGGAGGTTTTGAGGGAGAGCTTCAGCGGAGAGAGACGGAACTAAGAGGGAGGGTCTGGGATGCTGCTCCCCCGCGCGCTCCGCTCCTGGCTGTGCGTCCTGAGCTGCGCGTGGCTGCGCGCCGGAGCGGCCTCGCGGCTCAAGTCTCCCGCGCTGCCCATCCAGTCGGAGAGGGAGCCGCTGCCCTTCAAGGGCTTGTCAGGTGAGACACACGGAGACCAACACAACCGAATGGGATCACTGTTCCCGCGCACAGCTCCAAACGTCTCATGTCGGACTGTGCTCACAGGGGCGGAAGTCAGAACTCTGTCTAAAATGCGTCATTTTCAAGGGGCCCAGTTCTGCGCATTGATGGGTCTTATGTGACTGTACAGTGACTACGTGTTTTTTTTTTTAGAATTAAGGCTAACAACAAGCAGCATAATAACAACTACATATTTAAATATTCAAAACCAGTTAGGCCTCCTTCTCCGTGTATTTGACCCAAACCACACCAAGGGTTAGCACTAGCTAACAAAATGAAAGTTCGGAATTTATTTAAATGGATGCCTTTTTACATTTTTTTATTTTAACAACTAAGCACGCTCACACTGTTAGCATTGTGTCATTTTGTATTTATTTTTTTGCTTGGAGAAACAAAAAAACAACTTAATTTTGCCTTCGTCACATTTGAGATTTGGTGGTGCGTTCAAGGCCGGGTGGCGAACTCCGCCTTCGAAACTGCTGCACGTGAAGGCGACGAGGCTCAACAGACCCTATCGAGTGTATGTAGCCTAAACGCACCATTTAAAGTTGAGTTTTAAAAAAACGTCCCCCCCCCCCCCCCCACTCACCCACTTCCCTTGAATTTTTCTACGTGTCCTCCCCCGGCAACGTCCCGTAATTGCCAGTGTGCAAAGACGCCAAAAAGCGGCAAAAAACATCTGAGTCATAACCGCAGCGGATCGACGCCATTTGATTCGCGTGTTGAAAAAAGGGAAAAAATTTGCCCTGCGCGGCTTTTATAAGGCGACTTCGCCTCCGCGCTGCGCCGCCGCAGCTCGCCGGCCGGCCCCGGCGTGTAATCCAACGCTGGAAAACTGCAATCAGTCGACTTTCCATTACAAGCGCCGGCTGCCCGCGGATGATTTATTTCCGCAGAGACGGAGGTGGCAGGCGGAGCGAGCGGCGCGCAGCTTTGTTGGCTCCCCTTGCGACCGGACTTGCGCTGCTTAAACGTGCGACGTGCACTTTAATGAAAGAATAATGTGAACCAGGTTGATGGTGCGCGCGCGCACGCGCGCGAGCGCACTTATTCTAACCACACTATGATATGATAACACTTGCACTGCAGCAGTGATAACACCGAGAGCTACACTTTAATCTCCTGTAAAATCAATATACAACGCTTCGCCTATATTATTAGTGCGGTGAAGTGTTTTTATAGCTGTGACAGGACTCGTGCACACTGCATTTAAAGTGACCCGATGACTATAATCTAGTGGCCCTCAGCTTTGACAGTGTCCCAGGGTTGGTGAGGAACTTTGCTTTTATCTTTTTTGGAGGGTTTAAATATGTGTGTTTGTGTGTGTGTGTGTGTGTGTGTGTGTGTGTGTGTGGATGTGCACACCCAGTTTGTGTTCACACTGTATTTGGTAGTTGTTTCACTTTGAAATATAATACACAGAAGCAGATAACAAACACTGCCCTCTCTATGGTGCTGACTGTATTCACCATTTCAATATGTGTAGGGCTGCAACTGACGATTATGGTCATTGTCCAACAATCCGTCGAGTATTTCCTCTAAAAATGTCGACCGTGTTTCGCCAAAACCCCAAGATGATGTGTTTTGTTTTGTCCACACACCAAAGATATTCAGTTTTGCTGTCACAGTGGAGCAAAGAAACCAGAATATATTCACATTTAAGAAGCTGAAATCAGAGAATTATGACTACTTTTTTTTTTCATAAAAACTACTCAAAGTGATTCATCGATTATAAAAAATAGTTGGGGATTAATTTAGTAGTCGATTGCAAATCCAAATAACTGTTGCAGCTCTAAATATGTGTGTATCAAGTAGACTTTATTGCAAACCTATTTTCTTCTATTTTCTTAAATGCCGTCTTCAAATCTGTTTAAAAAAAAAGAAAAGAAAAGAAGTTTGGCCTACATTTTGTGTATTTCTGGGAATGCCCCATCATCTCTCAGTGGAAAATGGAACTTCTCCCATGCTTCGCTCATGGATCATTTATTTGAGACAGGATGCGAGGCCGAGTTCCGAAAACTCATGAGGCGTCCAGGGAGTTTTCAGTCGCCTCCCGACATGCCTGGGCAGTGAGCTGTGCAAGATTTATTTGTTGAAAATAAGAGAATTGGTACAAACAGCCCGGTCTGCACAGTTTGTCATCCCACATTCAGTCTGGCGCTTTTTTTTCTCCCCACTCTTAAATATCAGGAACGTTATGTAAGTCGGCTCATAACTCCAAAAAACACCTCAACTCAAATTCCTCTCTCTGCTCCCCGTAAATTCATTCAAGCATAATTCCAAAGGACAACCCTCACATGTGATCGTGTCACTCTGCATAGCTTCTAATCAAGGCCGCCTCTTGTTTTGGAAAGAGCCAAAGAGGTGCGATCATAACTGTATGATGTTTGACCCTGAAGACTGAGCGGTGTTTTCGTTGCAGGATGCTCATTCGGAGGTCGGTTCTACTCTCTGGCCGACATGTGGCACCCAGATCTGGGGGAGCCCTTCGGTGTCATGCACTGTGTCCAGTGCCTCTGCGAACCTGTAAGTTTGACCTCACCCTCTCTATGTACATCTATATACATATCGCGCTCACTAGTTTGTGAGAAGGGGAGTTTGTTGTCTGATGCACCGTTTTCCTGTTATCGTTTGCAGCAAAAGAGTCGCCGCGGCAAAGTGTTCGGGAAGGTCAACTGCAAGAACATCAAACAGGACTGTCCCGACCCGAACTGTGACGACCCCGTCCTTCTGCCGGGGCACTGCTGTAAAACCTGCCCTAAAGGTATGACACTCTCCTCCACTGCTCCGAACTGTCTACTTCTTGATCTGAATTTTTGAGGAATGAGAGAAGAGAAAAGGAAAGCTTCTCTCCTTGGCCGCCACAACGGCCCCTTTCTCTGTTTTGTTAGTTCTTTGAATCGTGCCTCTCTCCCTCTCTACCCCCGTTTTTCCCTGTTGGTACATTCGCAGGTCAGCCAGTAAGTCTTCGGAACAGCTTCTTGATTAGACGAGCGCGTCAATTGATTTTCCGTTCAGCCGCATCTAATAGACATTTTCTCTAACTAGCCACAACTGAAAGTACCACCCATCTATTTAGCCTCATTCACACATTGCTACTTACCTCGTCTACACACTGCTGCACACACAGTTCCACCGATTAGACAGTTACAGCGGCTCCCCTATGCGCACACGCACACACACACACACACACACACACACACACACACAGATGGTGGGTCTTCATGCGGCACCGTTATTCAGCAGATTGGGTGTTTTTTTATGCCACGTGTGTCTGGTAATGGAATGGAAAATTAACGTAAAGCACTGTGTGTGTGTGTGTGCGTGTGCGTTTGTGTCAGAAAAATTGGGCAGGCTTATGACTGGTAAAGTTTGAAGGAAAAGGTTGAGTGTGTTTGTCTTACCTTTGGCACCAAGGCACCAAGTGTGTTTGTGCAAGGGGTGGAAAAGGGTGTGTATGTCTGTGTGTTTGTGTGTTTACGTATGTGTGTGTGTGTGTGTGTGTGTGTGTGTGTGTGTGCGTGCGTAATGACTGGTGCACCTAAGGAAAGTAAGGATACAGTAATTCTAAGTGGGGAGAAGTGAGAGTGACACTGGCCAGAAGCCCCTCAGCGAGCCCAGTGGAGGGGAGTGAAAGTGGGGGCAGAAATTAGGTGTGTGAGTCTGTGTGTGTGTGTGTGTGTGTGTGTGTGTGTGTGTGTGAATCAGTCACTGAGACAGAAAGCAGACAGTCCATCTGCTCCCCCGGAGCAACTGTGGAGAAATTTGGGTGACAAGTTCTGGTGACTAAGAGGCTACGTGTGGTTCTCTTTCTCAAGATTGTGTCAGCGTGTCTTTATTTGGCTGAATTAGTACCACTCTGTGTGTGTGTGTGTGTGTGTGTGTGTGTGTGTGTGTGTGTGTGTGTGAGTGTGTGTGTGTGTGAGTGTGTGAGTAAGAAAAGCAATGAAGTTGACACATTACATCAGGATGCATAGCAGTTTGTGTGGAACAGCGGGTCATTGTTGGGATCACACGCCAGTGTCACTCTCAATTCTCTTTAAGCTCTTCAGCTGCAAGAGACTCTCCCCCGGTTAGTTACCCCCCCTCCCTCCCCTCCCTGGGTGAGATGGAGAGAGAGAGAGAGAGGAGGGAGGAGGACAGAGGAAATGACTTTAACCTTCGCCATTGCCTTGAAATTGTCTGACATCTTCTACATCCTCTAAATTCATCGTCCACACATTTCACACTCCCAGTCCGTATCCATAACACAGTCATAAAGTGGACAGCTGATGCTTTCGTCTCATTCGGTCTTCGGAGAGCGTCGTAGCAGAATGTGTGTTTGGAAGGGTTTCGGGCTCACTTCTTGCCAGATAAGGATGTCTTTCCAAATGCAAACACTCGGAGCCTTTATTAGAAAAACGAGAATACCATGAGAAAAATGAAAACTAATCAAACATGTTTATATTCGACAAAATCGGATCAAATTAAAACTGATTCAGCGGAGGATTCAAACGCCAAAAGCTGTTACACACTATATTGGCAGACTGCATGAATAACATCTGTACATCTCTCCACGTTTGCATAAAGGCCCTGGTCCTTTAACTGCAGGCATGTCAGCGTATTTAACTGCTCTCCTCCGCTCCTGCAGGTGATGATGACAAGAAGCAGACCGACTCTGTCCTGGAGAACTTTGAGTACTTCCACGAGAAGGGGAAAGAGAAGGAGGACGACCTCCACAAATCTTACAACGACAGGTCCTACCTGAGCTCCGAGGACATGGGCCCCGGGGAGAGCCGCTCTGGTGAGCAGCGCAGCCGAAAGACAGAAACTAGTGTAGTCCTCTGAGATAACTGTTCAAATGTGAAATTGGACACCTCGCCGTCGTGCAACACATGGTGTAAATAAAGCAACACTCAAATAAATAACTCTGACTTCCCTCTCCTCTCCTCCTGCAGACTTTGTAGCATTGTTGACAGGCGGGACAGACTTATTGAGCTCCAGTGGTGTTGCCAGAGCTCGCTTCTCTCTGACCAGAACCAGCCTGGCCTTCTCCATCACATACCAGAGGTAAAAACACACGCTGCCCCGTCAGCTGCCCTCAATTCTTTTTTTGCTCTCTCCTATTACTGCTCAGCCTAACGTCCCAGCTCCTCGGCTCCCCCCCCCCCAAAACAAACCTGACGTGTTTAGAGAAGCCAATTCTAAAGGACGTCACGACTTGTCTGTTGTTTGTTGGATCATTTTGTTGAGAAGTTGTGAAATGGAGTTGACATAAATGTCTTAACTGTTTTGATCTTCCCCTCACTGCAGAATGGTACGTCCCAGCAAAATAGTCTTCCTGGATTCAGACGGTACCACTGCTTTTGAGTACAGGGTCCCGAAGGGACAGTCCGACATGGTAAGACAATATCTCCACTCTTTCTTCTGTCATTTGTGCTTGCGTGTGTGTCTGTGTATTTCATTGTAGTAAATGCTGAAACATCGTCTCTCATAACTCACCCTGCAATATTAAATGATAAACACAACACACACACACACACAGCTCATTTTGGCTCTGTTGCCTCTCGGTAAACATCATAAACTCCGTCTGATTGCACTAAACATCGCCGTTCGCTCACCCGTCAGATTCGAGATGCACAAGTCTGAGTGTAATGAAAGGGCCACTTTCGTCCTGATGAATCAGTAAACCAATATGTCGGTGTAACAGCAGCGCCCACACACGCATGTCCACAAACTCCCCGAGGTATTGACTCGATCGCTGCTCATCGCTTCCTGCCAAGACGCACAAATCTCCCCTCGTTCCACCTCAGACCCCGACTCAATCTCCTCAGCGAGGCAGGAGCCCCCCCCCCCCCCCCCCGCCCTTCCTTCCCCCAAATACAGTGCCCAGAAACTTGTCCTCTTATTATTTTTAGATAAATGTCAGTGTCAAGCGCCGGAGGACCTTGGAGAAAACTCTACGGCACAGAAAAGAAGTTTGTTGGTGGTGGGGTTGTGGTTTGCTGGAGCGAAGCTATTGGAAAGAGAGAATTTTTCACAAGTTACATCACTGCCCAGCAGGGACACAGAGAATATGGCTAATTAAAATGGAGATTATACCCCTGAACTCTGTGTTATGAAGTGCCGGCGCACTGCCACATTTCTTCTCTCTTCTCTCTGGAAGACGTGGTGGTTTTATGTTGGCGGTTTCGCAGCCTGGGGTTTATAGTGCAATCGCGAAGTTCGACGTGTGTAGCACGTGTGTTTGTCAGTTTCGCTCGAATGTTATTTTTTTCCCATGCTCGAGAGAGAGAAATACAGAAAGCAATTTTGAGATCACAGCCCGAATATAAGACGGTGTCCTCGTACAACTCTGTCTCCGCTTCGAAATACTGCAGCTTCACTTCCCTGTGTGTGTGTGTGTGTGTGTGTGTGTGTGTGCAGATCTGTGGAGTGTGGAAGAACCTGGCTAAGCCTCTAATGCGACAGCTGCAGTCTGAGCAGATCCGCATCCGCATGACCACATCAACGACTAGAGGAGAAGAAGTGGAGGGAAAGATCATCAAACACAGAGCCCTGTTTGCTGGTGCGTGTACATGTAGGATGTTGCTGCATTTTCACGGCTCACTGTTTTTTGTTTTTTTTGTAATGTTCCTTTAAAACATGTGCACTCCTTTGTTTTTCTGTGCTGCTCCACACAATAACCTCATTATTTACAAATCGAGCGGAACTGTATACATTCTCGTGTAATCTTAAAAAAGCCATAGACGGATTAGCGTAGCGAAAGAAGAGAAAAGTGAAGTCTTTGTTTACAGAGGAGAGTTTGTGTTGAGGTCCCGCGACGAGAGAATGCAGATACTCAATGTGGTGATGCGCCTGTGTCCGAAACATGCAGAGACGTTCAGCTCGACGCTGACATCCGAGGAGGAGAATTCCGGCACGGGAGGCATCGCCATGTTGACGCTGAGTGACACAGAGAACAACCTTCACTTCATCCTCATTCTGCAAGGCCTGCTCAAACACAAGGACAAAGGTGAGCAACGGGGGAAGGAAGGAACTGTCCGAGGGTATGGTGAGAGGAAACTGCGGGTCAGAGGAGGGTTGTGATGGATTCACACAAGAGACTAACACTTGAGCAGAGGAGGTGGATAAGTCGAAAGTTATATATATATATATTTATATATATTTATATATATATATATATATATGACTCCTGCAAAACTTGGGTCTAAGAAAGGGCATAGCTGGCGAAAAGCGTCAAAATGTTACGTTAAAACACACTGGCACCCAGATTGTCTTTTGGGATCTTTTCAGTCCGTCTGTTTCTATAAACTGCACCTTCAATCTATAAACCTTCTTTAATCTTTGACTGTTGAAGGAGAGACATTGGTGTAGCAGACACGATAATGAGAGCATTGCCCCCCTCTCCTCAGAGCTCCTGTCGGTGCCCATCCGTGTCCAGCTTGTGTATCGCCAACACGTCCTGAGAGAGATCCGTGCCAACATCACCTCTCACGTGAGTAATAACACACACCGAAGAGGGACTGCAGGGGCTTTTCAATATTTTGTAGCAAATACATTTATCTTCATTTTGAAAAAATCCGCCGGAAAAGCAAAAAACATTTGGAACTGTGTCCAGTTCCAAATGTTTTTCCGTGTTTCCGACCAGATTACGCTTTTCCCCCCTGTGTTATCTGGGAGGAGAAGTAGGGGGAGGCAGTGGCTGGAGGAGGAGCAGTGTTGTTGTTGGTTAGGAACATATGACACAGCAACCTCCTCCCCCTCTCCCCCTACCGCCACCGCCACCACCTTCCCTCTCTCTGAGACGGATGTGGTCCGGTCACCACATCCTAGCGTGGTTGTCGCCGTCGCCGCTCTGATCACAGCAAACTACCCCGAGACGTGACAAGAGAAATGGATGGAGACAAGATTCAGGGGGGGGGGGGGACTGGGGGCATTCGGGGAGCTCTTGCAGGAGACAGAACGAGGGGATGAGAGACAGAGGAGGGAGGGGAGCGAGGTCGAGAGGATGGACTTGCGCACACACTCCACACACATGTCAGTGGTTAGTGGTCTGTGGGCTGAGATGGATGGAGGGAGGAAGGAGGGAGGGAGGGGAGAAGTGATGAAAGGCGGGCCTGTTTTTAATTCTGCCAGGAATTGCATGAAGGGCCCGATGCGGCCCTCTCTCAGGCCTGGCGGCGAGAGAGACCGTCCGTGAAAAAAAAGCATGTGAAAAGTTTGGAGCTCGTCAACGCGACCTCCGCGAGTGTCCTCGAGCTCGACGCGAAAACCGAAGCCGCTGACTCACTCCGAGTCGAGCTCAGTCACAGAGGCATGTAAACAACTGGCACACAACACGTCCTCCCTTTTGAGCCGAAACCCGATGTGACTGAAACGCTCACAGGACAACAAACGCATGAAATGTGCAAAGTCATTTTTCTTTTTTTACCCTGACAGTGTTACTGCTCTTCCTGATTCATACGAGACCTCAATATATCCTTCCTCACCTTACTTCTCCCTAATTATGCTGTCCGTTCATTTTCCCAAATATAAGTCATCCTCTCTCTCCGTCCGGCCCCTTCTCCGTTTCTCACTCTGTCTTGGCTCCTCGCTGCGTGGATTTATGGTACATGTATATTTATATTGAACCGAGGCCCCGAGGTCATAAAAGTAACATTTCTTCAACGCGCTCGTACATCTGTCCTATTAATCCAACATTTCTCAACATCCTGACCAGCCCCCCCCCCCTCTTGCCAGGGTCCAGTCTGCCTGCTTGAAATTAAACTTCACTCAATATGAAAGATGTGGAGGCAATGCAAGCCACATTTTTCCGCGCACTTGCACTTGTTTTCATGCAGCAGAACAGTTTGAGTCCATAATGGTTTCTTAGTTTGTGATCTCATCAGGTGGAGATTTTTCTGAATACGTTGGGGTTCGGTGACACCGGTAAAATGTAGAACCAGCATCACTTCAACAAGATCTTATACAATCACATTTTCAATATCTGAGGTTTGACACGTACCCGCCGACAGCTGACCCACAATCTAACGCCTCGCTGTTTCACAATCTGTGCAGGATCCCGATTTTGCCGAGGTGCTGACGGACCTGAACAGCCGCGAATTGTTCTGGCTATCCCGCGGTCAGCTGGAGATCGCCGTGGCGACAGAGGCTCAGGATCCCCGGCAAATCTCGGGCTTCATCACCGGCAGGAAATCCTGTGACAGTGAGTGTCCCCGCTGGCCCGTGACAAACACGTTTGTACGGTCCCCCGCATGTTTCCCCCCTCGCACACTATTCCCGGCCAGTTGGTATTCTCTGGACTGTCGATGCAACAAACACGTAGGTTGCTAAGAATGTGTTTTGCGTCGCCGTCGGTTTGTGCTTGTCCATGTGTGACTGTTTTTGTCATTCCTCTCTATAAATACTGCTTTCTCCATCCTTTCAAGTCTTATCGCTGTGGGAAAACCGTGTTTATAGACCTTCTGTTTGACTTGGTGGCCCACCAACACTGTGTATGCGTGTCCGTGTGTGTGTGTGTGTGTGTGTGTGTGTGTGTGAGTGAGTGAGAGAAAGAGAGGTTTCTGGAATGTTGTGGACAGCTCAATCTTCTGAAACCGTAAAAGCATGCACACATGGCCTTTTCATGGGATGCATACTTGAACATGAACACGGAACACAAAGGTGTCCGGCACTTTGAAATCCTTTTGAGACGTTGTTTCATCGTCTAACACACACACACACACACAAAGTCATGCACACAAATGCACATCAAACTTTTTATACACACACACACACACACACACACACACACACACACACACACACACACACACACTCTCTCTCACACTGCTGCTGCCAAGGTCACAGTCTGCTGGACCTGATTCCTCGCTGGTGTTCCAGTGCTGTGATTAACGGCTTTGACGTTATGTATGAAGAATTCGAACCCAACACACTCTTCTCCCTCTCCTCTCTTTCTCCTTCGCTCTCCCGCTATCCCTCTCCCATCCCGCCGATTCCCCCGTCTCACGTCCATCCTGGCGTCCGCTGCCCTCTCTGTGTATCTCTGGCTTGTCATTAAAGACAAAAAAAATATATATAATAATTCTCTGCACTTCTCTCATCCTTCTCTGTTACTCATTCCTTCCTGTCATTTCAGCTCAATCTTTTTAAGCCTACCGCATTCAACGAGGGTTACCTCATTCTTAGGATTAACCTCGGGTGGGTTTCTGTGCATGTGTGTGTGTGTGTCTGTTCCAACATGCTTTTGGCTCAAGGTCACACACAATTACACGAGCAGAAAACGCCCCCTGATTAGTGGCTCAATTGAATCTGTCCCCGCAATGACTCTTTTCTGGTTGAAGGGATGACATTATGAGTATGTGGTTTCAGTGTGTGTGTGTGTGTGTGTGTGTGTGTGTGTGTCAGAATGTGAGGTGCCCCCCGTCCTCCCCATCCTTCACCGCACCATCACATTTTTAACGTGACAAAAAACGGGGTTGCCTCATCCCGCATGCTGTCAGGCTCTACTGCGGCGTGAGGGAGGGAAAGAACTGTGAATGGTTTTCTATACGCGGTAGATTTGCTCTAAAATTGATTTTTTTTAAATATTAATATAAGTGTTTGTCTGGCTCAGCTCTTCAGAGTGTGATGTCCAGTGGTGATGCACTGACCCCGGGGAAGACGGGAGGCGTGGGATCCGCTATCTTCAACCTCTATGACAACGGCACACTGGACTACCAGGTACGGTTCTGATCTATCGATTAGACAAAAGACCATTATGGATGTATAATTTATTCACGTTTTGTTCTTATATCTGTATCGTGTTTGACACTCAAAACGGTTGTCGTTTCTCAGTTAACATAAAATTACCTATTGCGCTTCATGTGGGTCGACACTGTTGAACTGTGTGTGACTATCACACTAAATCACGCAATACCCATTCTGCCATCAACAAATCTGCAAATCCCCAGTCTTCTCATGGACTCATTAAATGCATTCCCTTTTTACTGGTGTCCAGTTCAGCAGATGAAACTCAGCGACACCCACCAGTAATCACTAACCAAAGATCCCCCCTAACCTTTAAATAGTCTCTGCTTTGAATAATAATTGGAGTTCAACCGTTGTGTCAAAGATTCTCAAGATGACATCTGCTCCTCTCATACTGAAACATCCAGATTCTCTATTATTGATTTATGTTTTGTTTAACTACTGGACAGATGATATCTCTTCTGCTCCGCTGAAAAAGTCTACATCCAGCAGATTGACATGTGACCAGTGTCATCACTGAATTTTTAAACACTCAATTGAAGTGACAAAGAGCCTTTTTTGTGCCTCATCCCCCCTCCCCCAGGTTCAGGTCGCCGGTCTCACCAGCGACGTGGTCGGCCTCACCATCGAGCTGAAGCCGCGGCGGCGCAACAAGCGCTCGGTCCTGTACGACCTGACGCCGGAGTACGACAAGGCCACAGGCCAGGCGACGGGCAGCTGGAGTCGCCTGGAGGCGCGGCACATCCACATGCTGCTGCAGAACGAGCTGTTCATCAACGTGGCCACGGCGCACAGCCAGGAGGGGGAGCTGAGGGGGCAGATAAAGGCCCTGCCCTACAGCGGCCTGGAGGCGCCAAGACATGGTGAGGATAGGTGGCAGAGGAGGGGGAGGGAGGAGGGCAGGAAATTCAAGGAACACATTCAAAAACACATGGAATTGCTTTATAAATGGTGCAATTAATATAAATTGTGTCCTGGATCCGCTCTCGCTTTATTTTTACGTCTTCCTTCCTCCAGAGTTGCCTACCCCTCTGGCCGGCCACTTTGTGTCTCCACCGGTGAGGAGCGGTGCTTCTGGCCACGCCTGGGTGTCGGTGGACAAACAGTGTCACCTGCACTACGAGATCGTGGTCGCGGGCCTCAGCAGGGCCGACGACCTCACCGTGAGCGCCCACCTCCACGGCCTGGCTGAGATCGGAGAGATAGACGACAGCAGCACCCCGCACAAGAGGCTGCTGACGGGCTTCTACGGATCGCAGGTACGCCGGCGTTCAGCGAAGACTGCAAAATGGGAGCAGACCACAAGCACGAAAAGTCACGTGGAAACACATCCCATTCTCTCCTCTCCTCTTCCTCCAGGCTCAGGGAGTGTTGAAGGACATCAGCGTTGAATTACTGCAGCACCTGGACCAGGGAACGGCCTTCATCCAAGTCAGCACCAAGCTCAACCCCAGAGGAGAAATACGAGGAAAGGTTCGTAAAGAAAAGCCCAAAGCAACCACTTTACGAGCATTTAGCACGTTTGAATAACACGTTTATCCACATAGACTTACACAATGTACTGTTCTGGGCATTTATTTGAATTGTCCACGTTTTTAGTGCATTCACTCGTTGGTTTTAGGCATTTTCCCAAGACTGAAATCTGAAAAAGCCTCATGTGCTGCCATGACATAACCATTTTACTGCCATGGCTTGGCCACAGCACGGTGGCCATAACGCACTGTTATAGCAGAGCACACATCTTTTTAATATTGCAAGACAATCATTTTACAACCATGCCGCAGTAAAACAGCACCTACACTAAGCAGCGTAGTCTGGCCAGAAGGCTGTTGATGAGATCGTTTTGTGCCTACGACTTTGGCACCTATAAGTTGGTTGATTTATTATAATAGAGAGGAGACATTTTGATGCATTCAGCTGTAAACACAATTACAACATGTTAAACTTGAATTGAATTAAACGAATGTTGTTGTTATTTTAAAACTGTTGCGTGCTGGAACTGCGAGTATCTCAGAGCCAAGCTGAAAAAAAAGAAGAAATTCCCTTTTTTTGTTTTCCCCCAAAATGTTTGTGCCATATTGGCAGCATCAATGGAAATGGAATGAGAGAGGTAAATGAAGAAGAATAGGAGTAGCTGAGTCCTCGGGGGGGGGCGGCTTTAACCAGCTCAGTGTCGCAGGGCCACCCACACAAAAACACACACTTTCACTGGCAGGTGCTGTCTGCCTGGAGAGATTCTTGTTGAAAAGTAAAAATTTAATTGGGGTTCAGGAGCACACACACACTCACAAAGCCATAAACCCATTTGCAGCTTCGCAGGTGTAGTGCTCGGTGAGTCGCCTTTGTTCGGTGGGCTCCAGCTGTTTTAATAGCAAACGGGTCGGACACATAAACGGCCATCTGCTCAGGAGCACAGCAGCATTGGGAGCGATTAACAAGCAGGCCTCGACTCCTGCCTGCACTCAGGTGTGGCCAACGCATCTCCTAACATCCCCCGTCTCTCCTCTGCCTCTCTTTCATTCGTCCCCCTTCTACCTCGACACACGTCGCCCTACGTCTCTTTCCCCTCCTCCATCCGTCCCTGCTTTTCTCTCTTCCGAACATCTCCAGGTCCACGTGCCGAACAACTGTGAGTTCGGGACCCGGGGGGAGGCGGAGGAGGCCGAGTTCGACGACCTGTTCGTGAAGGACCCCGAGGAGCTGAAGAAAGACCCGCACACCTGCTTCTTCGAGAACCAGCACCGCGCCCACGGCTCCCGCTGGACGCCCGGCTACGACAAGTGCTTCTCCTGCAGCTGCCAGGTACAGACGGCCGAACACGGCAGGCGGCAGTGACACAAATGAAGGACCTATTGGAGTACTGTTCCCATCTTGTGTCACAATTCAAACTCACTCCTCGTGCATTTGTTTGTCCTCCCGTAGAAGCGAACGGTGATCTGCGATCCGGTCATCTGTCCGGTGCTGACCTGCTCCAGAACCATCCAGCCCGAGGACAAGTGCTGCCCTGTCTGTGACGGTGAGAGGAGTCCGACACTTGATGTGTCAGTGTGCGCAATACTTTTTGAGTGGATCTGCTACTTTAGAGGCCTTGGTTTCTGTGGACATTTGATCCTTTTTGGTCTCAAAGTGTTCCCCTTCGAGATCATAAAGTTTAAAACATTCTGCTTCCTTTTTGCGCTCCCTATCAGAGAGGAAGGAGCCCAAGGACATGAAGGCTCCAGAGAGAGTCGACGAACATCCTGAAGGTATAAACCTACTTTTTGTTGTAGTTTTCCCTCTGAAGTCTTTTTCTCTCCCATTGTGTCTTTTCATACGGTGCTTGTACAAGAACTGGATCTCTTCCGACAGTTGGAGGTTATTGCTGAATCATTCGGGGCCGCTCCTTCGCCGACCATCCTCACTCAACTTTTTCCCTCCTCGTTTCCTTTCTCTCCCAGGTTGTTACTTTGAAGGAGACCAGAAGATGCATGCCCCGGGAACCACATGGCATCCCTTTGTACCTCCCTTTGGCTACATCAAATGCGCTGTCTGCACTTGCAAGGTAAACAAACCCACTCACATCTGGCTGGATTTACTTTCCAAAAGCCCTTAATGGATCATTTATTTAGTGTTGGACTCCAAAGAAAACGAGGCAAAAGCACATTTCTTTGTCATTTCTTCCTGGAGGAAGGTTCAGACTTTTCAACTAGTTGCTTGGACAATAAGTCAGCTTTCAAAAGAATTGCAGCTAACCTGCTTTGCATGCTGCGTTTTTCTCAATAGGGATCTACAGGAGAGGTGCACTGCGAGAAGGTGACGTGTCCCGCGTTGACCTGCAGTCACCCCGTCCGACGCAACCCGTCCGACTGCTGCAAAGAGTGTCCGGAGGAGGAGAGGACGCCGGCGGGCCTGGAGCACAGCGACATGATGCAGGCGGACGGCCCGCGGCACTGCAAATTCGGCAAGAGCTATTACCAGAACAGCGACAACTGGCACCCCTGGGTGCCAGTGGTGGGGGAGATGAAGTGCATCAACTGCTGGTGTGACGTAAGTACAGTGCGGCTTCATTCAGTTCAAACTAACTTCTCTCAGCATCACAAAGTGAAAGTGATCCCATCATGAAACCATCACGTGTTATACGTTCAAATCTGAGGTAGCGTTGAGAGTTCCACACAGAACAGTCTTGACAGCTGCCTTGTTCAAACGCTTCCTTCTTCTCTTTATTAGTATCATCATTTTGTTCTTCAATGATGGTTGGCAAGCAGCTCTCAGGTGCATCGCTGCCACCTCCTGGCAATAGTTATGCATTACTTACTATCAGATGCCAGCTCAAACGAGACACGGCGTTTATTAAAAGAATTTGTATAATAAACTCATGATCCCCAAATTCAGAACCGCTCTTATCAACGCCTGTGCTTGATAGGAGCTTACTACGAATTAAATATCGTTAATTCACAAATCATGTCGGCCAAAGCGGCTAAATCAAGATCACACACTGCACTGGTGTGCAGCCAATGAGTGACTTTTTAAAAAACAATGAATTCAGGTTAGGTGCAATAAAAAGCACTCTTTGTTTTCACAAGTCGCCAGTTTGATATGCAGTGTAATAAAACTGTAGACCTCACATGACAATCCTGTCACGGTGCAGTAAACTGTGAGCTGGGGTTGCTCCCCATCTCACTCCGAGATCAAAACAAAGAATCAGAATTTACTTTACTGTCAATTTGTGAGTTCCTGCAACGAAATTAAAAATGCTACTCTATGGTGCACACATAAAAACACACACATTGACTAAAAACACAGAGCAGAGAACGGGACAATGGTAAAGACTAGAATGAATAGTCAATAAGTTATGAGAGTTACATTGTTTTAATGAAGTGCGGGTGTGTGGCAACATGATTGGATGACAGCACTCGGGATTTTCTCTTCTAGATGCGTGTATCCTTGTCAGACTCTCTTCTCACCAACCCCCTCCACATTCCTCTCTCGTTCTCCGCAGCACGGCGTGACCAAGTGTCAGAGGAAGCAGTGTCCCGTCCTGACCTGCTCCGACATCACCCGCAGGGACGGCTCCTGCTGCCCCGAATGTGTTGGTGAGCAATGAGCACGCGCCCAACGCCAGCAGGGACTAAACTGGCATAGCCGATAACTGACAGCTCCATTTGTACACCCCAGTCATTTACAAAGTTACCAAGTTAGTGTTTGTGTCCCAGACCTCGAGCTGTCGTGCACAACCATCTTACTGCGCGGGACTTAACTTCCTCCCTGTGTTTCCCACAGATTCCAAAGAGGAGGACGACCTGTCGATTAAAGCTCCAGACAAAAGACCGACCCGGAGGCACTGATCTGCGGGGAGACCCTGAGCCCATTTTTCCTCCCAGACGGACCCACACCCAGAGCCAAACTGGGCCTTCCCTCCCTCCCTCACACCCCACCCTGCTATCAGCTTCAGGATTGTAATGAACAGAAGAAGAGAGGCGGAGAGACGGGATGAAACAGACTCGGCGAGTGAATGGATGACTCTGCGAAAAACCTGCTGCCTTCTGCTTCCCGCCTTCCGTTTTTTTAAATTTTTTGCTGGAATTTCTTTTTTGTTTCTTTTTTTGTATTTTTTTTCCCCCTAAGCAGCTCAACAGGACAAAAGGTGCTGTTGTAGATATGAAGTGAGGCGAGTGTAAATGTTGGTAAGAGAGTGTGAGAGTTGTTTGACGGACAGGGCGGACGGTGGCTCCCAAACGCTCTCACTGGACATAGTAAGGAGAAGAGTTGCTTGTGGCCTTGCGAGTGTGTGTGTGTGTGTGCGCGTGTGTGGGTGCGCGTGTGTGTGTGTGTGTGTTGCGTGTGTGTGTGCGCGCACATGTTTTACCAGTAAAGAATATGACAAATCAGCATTATAGATTACAGATTATAGTTTACTGGCAGGGGATGTGGGTCGGTCAGTGTTTGAACCTCCATCGGTTGTAAGACTGTTTCCACTCGTGTCGGCACCAGGACCGGGCCGATTCTCGTCGGGAGAGGACTCGGTCTGAAACCGCCCCGGGCCGCTCCACCGCGACACCTTCGTCTCCGCCGCCCCGACGAACTCTGTCGCTTCTCTTCTTTGATTGTTCCCGGGTTTTTTTCTCTCTCGAAAATAAGTAATATTTTTATGGATTTTTTCTATCGTTGTTGTTTTATAAATATGAAGCTGGTTTGTATTTTTGTATTTATTGAATGGTGTGGAGACAAAATAAAAATAAAAAAGATTGTTTGTTGGTAGGAAAGAGAGAATGCCTGTGGGTTTTTGTTCTGGCTGCTGTCACTAACCACCTTCCCCTAATAACCTCTCCCTTGCATTTCTATCTTGGTTTTTCATCTGGACCCTTTTTTTTGGATTTGTGTTTTCCACTTTGTTGTTCTCGGTCTCTCTCTTGCCCACAGTCTCCAACATATGGACCTGTGATTACAGGGAGATGACAGGCGCGATTGACTCGACCTTTGGTTTCTAGTTTCGGTTTCTCCATTGTTCTCTCTCTCTCCGACTCTTCACGCCCCTTATCGATTCCCTTGATCTTCTTCCACGCTCCTCTCCTCTCGTCTGTGATTCTCTCCTCTGTGACTTCATTTCTCTCTCCTCTGATCTCTTCTTTTCAAACCACATTTAGCTTTTTCTTTCTCCTCAGCTCCTTTCTTTTTTTCTTTGATCCTCCTTTTCCTTCTTTCCCCTTCCATTTTCGTTAGTATTTTTCCTTCCTTTTCATTCCGTTCACCCTTTCCTTTTGCTCCCTTGCCTTGCTCTCCGGTCACCACATGTGCTCTGCGATGCTCTGTCCCTGACATAGTTCTAGTGCAGACAGACTGAAGCATAAACACACATTCGCAGATGTGCACATGTACAAACCCCTGACATCAGAAACACACACACATTGCCACGGGGCGAGCTGAATTCTTTCCAACACACACACACACAGAGAGAGAGAGAGAGATGTACTACTTCCCTCTGTTGGTCAAAACCCAGTAATACACCAAATGTGAGCAGAGTAAGTGTGTGTGTGTGTGTGTGTGTGTGTGTGTAGACCTTAATTAATCTTCTGCACACACTAAAGACCTATTAAGCAGGGAGAGGGGCAGGGGGGTCTTCATGGCTGGATGGCGGAGGTCAAAGGTTAAGCGTTCTAAGCTGCCGCCTGTGAAGAACCATGAGACATGTACCAGCTTGAACCCTGCACCTGTACGTTTTCGCCCGCTGCCTCTGTGTGTGTGTGTGTGTGTGTGTGTGTGTGTGTGTCGCCAGCAACTTGAACAGAACCACCTGCTGACCAATCCAATAGAGATGACGGCTGCTGCTCGACGAACATCCAAACAGCCAAGAACATTTTTTTTCCGCCCCCTTTTTCCATTCACTTCACTCTGAACGCTTGTCACAAACTAAGACTCTTGTTATGAGTTTCTTTTCATTGCAGAATGTATACAAAATGATGAAATATATATATATATGTTGTTTTTATATAAATATCTGAACATACCACGCAGGTCTGTTGAAGAGAACACGCTGCTCCCTCCCTGACTTGTCCTTCTCCTTCCTGGTCTCTGACTGACACCCCCTCACACTGTACGTGTGTTTAGTCTGCTGCCGAGAGGGAACGTTTGAGCAGCACTGCTCTGCGATGAGTTGCTCGGCTTATTCATTACTGTAAATCTAATCTAAATCCAGGCCACGTGCCGTGAACTCGACTCTTGGGCATTTTTCCTCTTTGCCGTTAAAGGAAACCGGCGCACTGGTTCATTTGACATGGATGTGCTGTTGGTTTTGCTTATTATTTTCGTTCACATTTAGCTTTTCACTCCTTTTCCCAAATCCTCTGACTTATTAATTGTTTTATTGCAGCAGAGCACAAGAACGTGTTTTCATGAATACTGAAAGTCACATTCATTGATTTATGTGACTGTGTATAGATGATTGGCTCTTTAATGGTCCCACCCCCCAACATAAGGGCAATTATTTGATCATCTAATTCATTTTCATCTACCCGGAGCTGCATCCATCTGTTCACTTCAGTTTGGCTTGGTTGGATATAACCTTTAAAGCTGAACTGCTGACACCGAGAAAACCACAGCTCTGACACACACACACAAACACATGCACACACAAACACACACACACACACACCGTCCAAACTAGATGCCTCACCCCAACACTAAACCCAAGTCTAACATCTCGTTGTGTTTCTGTAAAGTCCATTTCCTCCTTTATTTTGCATAACACTTCCTGTCTTTGCATTTTCTGTTTCCCAGTCAACTTACCATTACACTTTATATATATATACATATGTATATATGTATATATATATATCACATATTTCAATTTCACTCTTGAGTCTTGATTTGATGTTAAAAGACTCTTATGTGTTTTGGTTCGTTCAAATAATATGGTATTACCGAAGCAGATCAGTGGTGTAAAGTTATGCGTCTGTGATCTGCAGAAATGTAAGTGGTTTAGTGAATTAGTGCCCCCATCTAGTTATTAAATTAGAAAAAGTGACGATGTAAGAATAATGCGTACCTTCTCGTGAGAGCACTCCATCAGAGGAGGGAGGAGGGGAGAAGTAAAGCTGAAGGACAAATGGTTTAGAAGAGGACTGATATAATGAATGGATAGGAGGAGGAGGAGGAGGAGGAGGAGGAAGGGGAAGAGGAAGAGGAAGAGGAGGAGGAGGAGGAGGAGAAGGAGGAGGAAGAGGAGGAGGAGGAGGAGGAAGAGGAAGAGGAAGAGGAGGAGGAGGAGGAAGAAGAGTGACTGACTGTTTTGTTGAGTCAGTGTGATTTGGTTATTTATCTCTATTTATCTGCCACACTAGTGAGAGAAACATTGCGGAGTGTGTGTGTGTGTGTGTGTGTGTGTATGTGTGTGTTTTTGAGAGTTAGGTTCCTCACAAATATATTGCACTTCTCTCTCTCTCACACACACACACAAACACACACACACACACACACACACACACACACACACACACAGAGAGAGAGAGAGAGACAGAGAGAATACACTATGACACATTAGAAATCTGTTCAACTGTTTTTCTAAAATTGACCTTATTCCCAGGATAAATGATGAATGATAAATGATAATCATTGATTTTATTTTCAGGCTGCAGAAGAGCTGCCTTATACATTGTAATACAGTATGTGTAGTTTTTATATCATGCCCATCCCTCATTAGAGATCCACCAGGCTGTTTTAGAACCACTTGACATCAAGTTTCCTTAAATTTCCCCGTTAAGTGGCCTTAAGGTTGTCAAATAATCTTATTCCACACAGTTTCATGGTTTCACGACTTTTTTGATAATTTTATACAAAAATGTATAATAGCATGTGTCAATGAAGGATGATTTAGAAATGAATTCATCAGAGGGAGTTAGCTGGGAGAAACCTTCAGACATACAAAATACATTACAATACATTAAAATACATACGGACGGTTGAGAAAATATTGATGAGCCATCAGTATTTCGTCACTGCTGCCCTCTGCTGTAAAAAGCTGAACCGACATTTTAAATGGCCCCATTAAAAAGAGGATTTACACAGTTTAACCGACCATATATACACATGAGCCCTATTCGGCATCATAAAACGGTTCTTTGGGCTCGGCAGCAGCCTTTATGGCTCCGTAAAGCATCTTTACCGAACAGATCTGAGATGCTGCACATCGCTGAAATCTTAACCCCCTGGATTTTCACACACGCAGTCGCCACACTCCACTGGAGCCGCTGCGGGGTAAATGCTCAAGGGCACTGTGGCAGCATTGTGCTGAGGTAAAAAGAAACATAAAACACAAGTCTCTTTCTAGTGCAGATAGTTTGAGCTCAGCCAGTTTTCTCCTCCAGCATACGCAAACCGGTCCAAGGGCGTCCGGGGGCAGAGCGAGAAAGAAGCTGCACAAAACCAGTTTGATTCCTCAAAAATTCGAGATTTTAGCATAGTTAATAAGGAAGCACAATATGGTATGGAGGAACTCAAGCTCCTCAGACAGTGTTGCCAATTTGTGCTCATTCAGGTGTCATAGCAAATTGAACAGTTGTTCTTTCATATTATGTG
Organism: Scophthalmus maximus; assembly: GCF_022379125.1. Lineage (NCBI taxonomy): Eukaryota > Metazoa > Chordata > Actinopteri > Pleuronectiformes > Scophthalmidae > Scophthalmus > Scophthalmus maximus. Next base: position 4,587,564 of record NC_061525.1, read on the forward strand.
GTACAAGGAACTGGAGTAAGTTACCATTGTCGATACATACTGTAAAAGAACACACAGCATTTTAAGAAAGAAAATTGAAGTGTGGCTTACGGGAAACTTGGAAATGTAAATGATGTCGCTGAGACACATGGATTACAATTGAAGTAAGTATTGGACTTGGTTTTGTAATCCATGACATTTCAGAAATGTCAAAGATGCTGATTCTTTAGGTCATAGCAGCAGATCATATTTTGGCACTGAACCATAACTCTCGGTGCGCCGTCCGACACGCAGGAAGCCAGTGTAAAGAGAAGCCGGTGGTAAACCTCAGCAGTCTAAAAGACACAGTTACAGTGGTCAACCCCAGCAAAGACAAAAGCACAACGTTTTTTCAGGTCTTTTCATTCTTGACATAATCTTGAAAGACTTTTTTTTAAATATCTATATAGAGTTAGATTAATATAGTTAGTTAAAAAAGACACCACACTCATGTCTGTAGAGTGAATATGAAGCTATCACCAGCAGCCAGATGAGCTCGGAGACCAGAAGCAGGGCATAGAGCTCGTCTGCCTCTGCTCAAAGGTAACAAAATCCATCTACCAGCACCTCTAAAGCTCAGGTTATGTCTCATTTTGTTAGATCTGTGCTAAAAGACAAGTTGGGATTGAAACAGCCCTTTGTCCCACACCATTTCATAGAGTATATTTTGTTGTTTTGCATCATATGAGCGTATGGGAGCGTGCCTATTGAACTGAAGAGGCCCGACAATGGAGCCTTGGGGAACGCCAAATGTCCTTTTTGTTCACTCAGATGTGTAATTAGTATTCAACATAAAGTAGTCACTGTGGCATAAAGATGCACTCATTGTTACAGTCTGTCTAATAATATGGTACTACAACAAATACATCACTTTGAATTTTACCACTCGTTGTTTAAATAGATGGCGTTTACGAAGTCTCAGTCTGTGGTTTGATCAAAATCTTCTTCAACTTCTGACTTGTTGTCTTCGGCCAACAATGCGCCACGAGCCAACAAGTGTCTGCTAATAAATATCCAGCTACAAGCCATTAGATTCCCAGTAAATTTCCCTTCTCACAGCTCTCACTCACCTGGCAGGTGTGGAGGACTTGACATACGTCACTGAAAGGAAAGCAGCTCCCTCACTCCGAGTCTTGCACCACCGGACTCTGATCAGGCTTTTGCTCGTAATGCGGCCTTGAATCCAACGTTCAGTATCTGACTCAAGGACATTTAAGCCAGGCAGCACACAGCTGGAGTGCTGGTGGAGCACCTAGACCATCAAGGATAGTACTTCACATGATGCACGTGCAATGTTCTTGTGCAGTCGAGGTACCACCATCGGGACCGAAAAGGTCACCTCTTTTGAAGTTTGTCTCTTGACAAAAGGAGTCCAAATGGGAAACTGTAGCATTGTTATCTTTACCCCCGTAATTCCAATTCTCATGGTGATGAGAGGAAACTATTATACAGGCGGCCTATTATGCGGTTTCTTATTTTTTGTCCTGTGATGTTGTCCTGTGCAGTGGATAGTGCCGTCGCCTCACAGCAGGAAGGTCCGTGGTTCACATCACGTTTCAAACCAGGGCCTTTCTGTGTGTATGTTCTCCCCGTGTCTGCGTGGGTTCTCTCCTGTCACGGCTGGGCTGCGACGCTGGGGATCCGGCCTTTCCTGTGTCTCGTGTGTGTGTCTCCTGTGTGTGTGTGTGATCGTAATCAGACATGGACCTGGCGGGGACACGTCGCCAGCTTATTATACCGCGTTGATCGACGGCCACTAAACTTCGTGTTTAGCTTCCTCCAGTGTTTTTTTGGAAACCCCGAACCAACCGCCACGTCGTCTCTCCTGCCTACAGAGATCCAGGATTGGATTTTGCCGACGCCAACTAATACCGCAGACCGGCAGCCATCCGCTGGCTTTCCTCCTGTGCCGCCTCACTCCGCACCACGCCCGTCTCCCTGTCTGAAGAACCATCAAGACTTCTGTGCAGCAGCCCTCGTTCAACACACAGAAACACCCCGCCGGCCGTAACGTCTCCAGGCTCCCTGGCTTCCGCCCACAGTCCAGAGACATGCAGATTGGGGTTAGATAATCTGTAAATTGACTCGAGGTGTGAGAGTGAATAGTTGTTTGCCTCTGTGTGTGTTGCCGTGCAATGCGTAACCCAGTGTCAGCTGGGATTGGCTCTAGCCACACGGTCACATGGTCATAGTCACACATCATGTGATATTGTGCTGCGTTGCACTTCGTCGCGCCCCATTGCGCTGTGTTCCATTGCATTGCGTCGAGTTGCCTCATTTGCACGTCATTGACACGGCGCTGTGTTCTTGTGTGCGCCTCCGTGGAGCCCCTTCTCCTTGTTCAACTCAGTTCTGCTCCGCTCTTTCACACGTACAGCAGCAGTACAGCGGGGCAAAAAGTCCCCTCCGTTGGTCGCTTAATTTCCACCGCTCGGTGCCAGGAGGTCGTCCGGGCCTTAGCCAGGGAGTGCCGTTTGACACATGTGGCGAAACTTCTGCAGTCGGTCAACTCTTGTCAATTCACTGTGTGCAGGACGCGCAGTTACGCGAGCGCCATCGCACGCTCTGACTGGGGCACAAATTCCCTCAAATCCATTGCTGAATCTCATATCGGGACACGTTATTCAGTGCACTCATGCGTAGTACACCGTGTCAACGGGAAACATGTAGTGCGGGGATTCTGACAGGGTTGTGTCGTCCCAAACCAAACAGCATCTTTTCAAATTTCCAAGAGGCCTTGCCAAACGGACGCAGAGCAAAAAGGCCCCTGGGCTCCATTGGATAGCGGCGAATCGTGTGACGTGTGTCGACAGACCAGAGCAGAGAGGAGATGTCTGCGATGGAGATTCCACTGTCTGTGGACAAGAGTTGCCGTTTTTTTTGCGGCAGAAATGGGAAAGCGTCGGGTCAAACGCTCGTTCGCCAGCGGCAGCCTCGGTTGTTCACAGAAGTCGCTTCTGTCGGTGTCTTATGTGTGTTACAAACCCCGCCCATTATCAGATAATCGGTTGTGATTGGCTGGGCACTCCTAGCGCACTTCACACAACTACACACAACTACACACAGTTTGACTACGGGACATTGGGTTTATTTATGCTTTGATTTACCTTCCTTGTATCTCTGTTTCAGTCGAGTTTCCGTTGTTACCCCTTGTTTTAGTCATTTCCTGTTATTTTCTGGTGTCCCTCTCCTCCTGTCTCTGCACTTCCTGTTCTCCCCTTGTCTTTGGTGTCTTTACTTTTCCACACGGTTGTCCACACCTGTTCCTGCGGTGTCTCACCTGTGTCTCCTCACCTGTGCCCTCTTGTGTCTGTCCAGCCTCTGTGCGTCCCTTTGTCTTGTTCCTTCCAGTTTGTGCCTGTTTCCAGCCTGTATGTCCGAGTCACTTTTACAGCTCAGTTCCTGTTTGTTCCGGATTTAGATTTTTTTTTTGTCGTTGTTTGGATTCCAGCTTTTCTTTTGAGCCGCCTGATCCGCAAAACACTGTAAGCCTGTTCTTTTGTTGGATTAAAATCCTGTCGCACTCTGCATTTGGGTCCTAGGGTGAGGTCGAATTGTCCTTCCTATCTACTATTCCTGTCTACCGTTCCTTGACCTCAGTGGAAAACGTCATGGGGTCAAGGAAAGGTGTAAAGGAGGACTCATAGGAATTGGGAAAAGCCGACAGCGCTGCTCAGAGAATCCGACTCGACTTTGACTATACTGCGTCATCATGCGACGGCGGATGTTGTTGACGTGCGTCTGCTGTGGTGAAACTGAAGATGAACTACACAAAATCTGGATCATCAGCATGTTCCAGTGTGTTTTACCACCGTGTGACATCGGTGGTAAAATGATTCATGTGTAACAGTAACTTACATGATGCGTGCGTCTCTTCTGGGTCATATTCATACTCTTCTTTTTCTCCTGCGGATTGAATCGTAGGAAACTTCCCAAGCCAATTTGACAATTGGACCTCACCCCTGCTGCTTCCCCCCTCAACAGATTTTCTTTATCTATCATAACGAGTGCTGTCAAAATAACGGAAATGAGGTGAAAATTGAACATCTCCCTCTCTTAAGTTCTCAGTCTAATCCTAACCTGAACTGTTATAAGGAGGTCTGTTATTCATCACGACGGCTCTACCTGCCTCCGCCAGCACGGCCTCTTCCGCCACTGATGGCATCATTCATCATTTGCTGTGGGTTTCATTTGGGGCTCGTGACTCTGCCGCGCCATCGTCAGCAACGGCGGGGCCCGACATGGTAATGTCAGACAGTCACAGCTGCTAACCACCTCTGTCTCCGACGTGGTCGTTGTCTGCAGCCGGACTAGGAGGTCGAGAGGGCCGGGGGCTGGACAGCTGAAGGTGCGTCCTTTCCCGTCATCTTGCCAGCTTGGTCTCAGCTGATGGGAAAATTCATGACCAGGAATTATGAACACAAAATGTTTTTGGTCTTACACCATCTTAAATGCTTTAATTGTAATGTGCCCCCCCCCCACCCAAAATGTTTTCTGACACAATGAAGGTACAATTCTGATAAAAGCCTATGATGAAAATGAATACTGACTTGTCAGACCGGCCGGAAGATGATACTGTAAATCAATTTTTCTGTTTCGTTGCCCAGAAGAATTCTATTGATTTCTCCATTAGAACCTAAATGTTCTTCTTTTAGAGCGACAGATGATCTATACTGTGTGTGTGTGTGTGTGTGTGTGTGTGTGTGTGTGTGTATAATGTCAAGTGTCGGAAAACCACACGTGTCCTTACATGTGAAGTGAGCACACCTTAAATGTTTTTTTGCTTTTGTTGAAAATAAATAATTATCGTATTAGCCGAGTGGCCGATATGACTAGTTGTTTTTGATTGTGACAGATTGTAATATCTGTATATTTTGGAATTCAATTAAATTGTTGAACAACATGTAAGCTTTAAAATACATGAATGTTGTGATAAAAAACATTTTTAGTAAAGAGGAAGGAATAATTAACCGGGAACAATGACTTTCTTTAACGTCTATAGTTTGGGTTCTGTGCCCCGTTTCTGAAGCACTGCATCAAGACATTTTTCTACACATCCACTGTCCGATGTCTGTGATTGTGGGATTTCAGTGGGATTTACCTGGTTATACAAACGTTTTTAAAACAAATACATTCTCTTACAGTGCAGCAAAAGAAGCAGACACATAGAAAGCAATGTTTGCATTACAGACTCACGTTGTACAGCACATTGAGCCTGATTCATAAAACCCCAACAGGCTCTTCACAAACACAACAGACCTCCTATGGTCGAATGGGAGCAATAACACGTTCACAGTTGAAGAACACAGTGAGCTTTGTAAATGAAAGAGCTTGTCGCCGCTGCATCACTCTCGAGTGTCGCGCTCCGTGACCCTGGGCCACGCTCCATCACGTGCCAAAGGTACGCTTCAAGTGCAGCATTAGTCCAAGAGCGCCACGCGGTGACCTCTGCCGGGGCACACATTCATTTCCAGCCACCTTACAGCAGACCACTTACAGTTCACGCTATTAATTTCAAGTCCGAAAGTGAGTTGCACTCCGTTATCGTGGGGGGGGGGGTCTGTCTCTTCCAGCGAGCGTATATCGAGCCGTGCAGACAGAGGAAATGATGCCGTATCTCCCGCCGGCGGAGGAGGAAAAAAGTAGGAAAGAGCTTATATATACCGAATTACAACTTCTTCTATTTCGGTGCTAGAACAGTAAATCCTACAGGCATCAGGAGCATATGTAATAATGCAGGACCTGGTGAGACACAGCAGGATTCTCAAGCAGATTCAGGTGCCGCAATTGAGACGTGTGCAGCCGGAAGCAGCGGGAGAGGGAAGCTTCCTGTTCCTTTTTCTAACCTCTCAACCTTGGATAACCCCCGGGCCTGGGATATTCAGGCTCTAATAAGTGCTCGTGTAGACTCCAGATTCCTATAAAGCCCCGTGTCCTGATGCATTTTGCCACGCGACGTTTCTCCAATTTCGGTGCCAATATGAATCTGCCTCGAGGCCGGCAGCAGCTGGCTCTCGGATCCATGCGCCGGCTGAGACGGACTGCAGATGGTCGGCACGGGAGTGTCGCAAATTGCCCTAATTGACTTCTTTACACCCTCTGCTGTGTGTTTTGAAGAACACCTAGTTTCAAAATGGAAAAGGCCCATGAACTATTTGTCCCCTCTGCTTCGCGTGCTTGTTGGTCAGCGGCCTGGTGAATGACACAAGGGGCGCCATGTATAGTGTCCTGGCATTGACCATCGGCCGATCACGGTGTCCCGAGTGCTGTTTTACATGGTGCTCTTTATGCTTTAATGTTAAACATTTTGAATAATGCATCATTGTTGCAGCAAACTTGAATTAGTTTGGTGAACGCTATCTTACCCAGTTCGGCCTGGAGTTGCCAGACGTGACCTTAACTCCCTGGACTGTGAGAGAATCGTGTGTGTGTGTTATTCATGCCTAACACCAACACCTCCTGAACATTATGCTGCTGTTAATAAATGCACAGCACTTAAAAAGGGGGGGGGGAGCTTCTGAATGTAATGCAGCCAGTGATTACACTGCCACCAAAATACTTGGGAAAGCCGTTCAGCTGTATCGGGACATTATTTCTAGGAGACGGGGTCGGCCGATTAGCTTACATTAGGGCAAATAAACACCCAGCTGAGTCCTGTCCTTGTACATCGGCTCTGAAGTTATTCGGAAGGGTAATAAATAAAAAGGCCGCCCTTCTGAGTCCCTATCAGGCATCTCCTCTCCAAGAGCCGCAAGCACATTGTTGTGGCGTGCGGAGAAGTCCAAGGCTTGACAGGCCCCCTTGTGTCTAGTTATGAATAGCCAATTCATTCCTGTCTCTGCACGCCATAATTTGTGTATTTAATACGCCAAATAAAACTGACAAAATAGCACATTTGGTATGGCGCTAGTAGTGAGTGCGGGCGGTAAAAACACATTTCCAATGAATTCCGAAAGAATGAGACATTTGATGTTTTGTAAAGGGATGAATGTACTGTATGTTTACTGTCAGAGGATTCTGTAATTACGCTCACATCTTCAAGTTAATATGTTACTGATTCATACTGAAACGCAACATGCAGGAAATGTAACTCTTGAGGTTTTCTAAAGGAGGAATCCTCTCGTACACTAAAAGGAATTCTCATTTCGTCCTGTCCTATAAAAACTGATGTAGTCTTAATTGCACTGTAGCAAAAAAAAAGAGGATATTGTGAATGCCAAAAATAAAAAAAATGTATTTTTGAATTTGAAGCTTCCTCTCTCTGCAGCAGCACAGAATCAATTGGGTGTTAAATCTCCTTTAAGCCATCTTCCCATTCATCTGTACATATATATATATATATATATGTTATTTTTTCTTTTTTTCCAAATGCTTTGCTGAGGTGTTGCCTTTGACCAGACCGCCTATAGCAGAGTGTCATATTTATAAAATATAAAGCCACCGCAGTGTGCTATTTTTTAAAGTAGGCACTCGTAAAGCTCTGTCTCCGAATACCCCAAACCCAAGAACCTGTCAATGAAGACTTGGGTTAGTGGCAGTCTTCATTCTGCAGCGGAGAGGAAAACTCCCCAAGAGGTTTATTGATCCAGAATCCAGCTCTTTGGCTGATCTAATGAGACGGGATCTCTATAACAGGCCCAAAGGTCCTCGATAAGACGGTGAACCAAACACTCTGAACCTGTTCTGCTGCTGTAGTGAGCTGTGAGAGAAGGCACAAAGTGCTCCCGAGGTTTCAGACTGCTGTAGAAAGTGGTGGGTGTTTTTCAGGACCACATTTTAAAGTGCTCTAGGTTTTAAGTTCCTCGTCTGGACGGAGAACGTTTCTGTTTCAAAACGCCGCTTTAAATCAAATGCTAAGTAGAATGGATGAAGCCTGATATTCTAGTCGGTCAGTTTTGATGTGCGTTACTCTTCTCAACAGGTGTTAAAGTAACACTTGGCTTTTCATATATTTAATACAATCAATGGCAGCCAAAGGAAGTTGCCAATTCCTTGTCAATTCAAGCGACTGACGTTCTGAGACATAACCACATAGAAGGTTTTTGTTCGGAATAGCCTAATGTTCTTGGACTTGGGTTGTTCAAAAAACAACAACAAACACAATGGTCACCTCGTCTCCTCTGGTAGTTTTGTTTGAAATGATCAGGTAGGAATACTTTATATTCCAGTTAATGAGACCAGATTGTTTTGCTGTTGCGTTTTGCCGTTGTGTTTTCCCATCTACTTTTGGGATTTGCGCGACATAATTGGCACATGAATAAACCATTTCACGAAGATTAAAAATAATTTCTTTTCACAAAATGTATTTTAAAAAAACGTATCTGTGAACATACAGTGTGTTTTGTGCCTTTTCTTTCTTTCTTTCTTCCTTTCTGTGGCCTTATAAAACAACAACAACAACAACAACAACAACATTGACCAAATTCAATCGTTTTTGATTTGGATTGGATAAACCCGATTTCATTGCAGCCAAACTGTCTCTCTACTATAATAAACCACAAGACATCTCCTTTTACTTGACAACAGTGATATTAGAGGCTTAAATTTGGATTTGTTGTTGTTGTTGTTGTTGTTGTTGCTTTCTTGGGGGGGGGGGGGGGGGGTACTCGTTCCGACGACGCTTTGTGAAATAAATATCCCACTGTGAGGAAAATGTCAGCTGCGCAATGACGCGCGGATGGAACCAGATGCTCTCTGCCGTCGCTGTCAGCATCTCGACTGGATCCACAGAAGCCTCCCACAGGTAGAGCCTGCACCCCCCCCCCCCCCCCCCCCCCCCCCCCCACACACACACACACACCCACACACACACACCGTGCACGGTCCGGCGGTTGGGGGTCCGGGTCCAGCTCGGGGGGCGCAGGCGGTGTCTGGCAGCGGCGGCAGCTCCCGCATTGCAACACAGGACGCTGAGCAGCGGCTGTCGAGCGTGCGGGCAGCATCTCTCCTCTCTCATCTCTCATCTCTCATCTCTCAGCCTCCTCTCCTGGTGTCACTTGTTGGTGTTCCCCGTGTGCCGCCAGTGGACGCGCAGACGAAACGCCGCCGGTCGTGCGCAGTGACCCTGCCGTCATCTTCTTCTCTCTCTCTTTTTTTCTTCGATTTTTTTCCTTTTGAGAGGATTTTCATTGTGTGTGGGGTTTTTTTGTTCTTTACGGGGGAACATCACATGCGTCTTCGGAAGTTGGGCTGCCGCGGCCAATAGGAGCGGAGGAACTGGTCCGCCGGGTCCGTGCGGTCAAGCTCTCGAGGAGGAGGAGGACGTCCGCCTTGTCGCGTCGAGTCCAACTTGGTCCTTTTGAACTTGCGAGGATCTCCGTTGGTCCCGGACACCACCAGCCCCCCCTCCCCCCTCTTCCGCCCCGCAGCACCGGGGGGGGGCGAGAGAGATGGAGCCCTGCAGGTGACTCGCCGCCGCCGGACGACCTGGGGGAACCCGGGGGCCCCGGGCGGGACGGTGAGTAGGGCTGCGCGCTGTGCGTCCGCGCGCGCGATGGGCGTGTTGGTCAAACCGCTGACAGTGAGTAATCTTACAAAATAAAAAAAATAAGAAACAATTTTATATCACGATATTTCCAACGCACATCACGGTCCAATCTGCATTGCGATATCCCTTACGGATACTACAATGAACTCTTAACTGCTCTCTGGACTTTTTCATATCGCAATATTGCACCAACAAATCCAAAACGGCCGTGTGCATCAGTTTCTCTCAGTCCCAAACTGTCCACAGATTTGAATGTGACTGCCCTGGTCACCTCTCTCCATCATTTGCTGCTTTTATCACATTTTTTTTTTAAAAGCATCAGTCACTGATAACTGTTTCCACACTGATACAGTAAGTGGGGCTGTACGGTCCTGAGCAAAAAACATCTCTGCACTTTCCTCCGGATGCTTACATTTAAGATGACTGGAAGTGGCGACTGATGCGCGACAACGTTTAAAGGATAACTTTGCTTTTCAAAAGAGCTGACTGTGCATGAGCCCCCGACACTGTCACATTACCTAAAGGAGAGTCCTTTTCACTTTTTTTTTTTTCGGCACCACTCTTCTCATCCAACTGCTAGCTCCATTGGGTTTTTTTTCAGACGCATCACGCGTGACTCAATCACAGAGAGACACGTGATATCATTTGGCCAATCGGCGGCGGCCGTACTGTAGGCGTGTCCTCCTGCCGACTTGTGATCGTAGATGGAGGACGTCTTTGAGATTAAATCATCGGACCGCCCGCCCCCTGCTTTCTTGTCAGCATCCTCACCCCATCCTCACCTCTGCCACGCACGCCTGCACGCCCATTTTTAGCGCAGTGGTCACGGATGTTCTCCGTGTCACAAGATGGATCAGATATCTGCCCATCAGCTGCCTCTGGAATCACAAGATGGGCTCTTTGAGTGGCTCCATGCTTCACACACATTATCTGCGTTTTAATGGGACAGTGATCATGTGCCAGATTCTTTCAGGAAGTGGAAAAACTCCTCCAAATGTGTGAGGGCCTGAGCATGCAGTCATGCCGCCACACACACTTATGCTACACACACACACACACACACACACAATGTTGGCACAATGTTCAAGTTGCCAGGGGAGACCGCAGCGGAGAGCATCAACACCCCACACGTCCTGGCTCTTAAATGACGCTTTGTATGTTCAATTTCAATGGCATGCGCACGCCCAGTGTAGGTGAATGGTCACGTGATAGGCTTTTTCAGGCGTGTTAGTATGGACTAGGATTAAAACTGACACGTTTCTGTTTTAAAATGCCCTTTTAAAATGAAAACTAAGTAGTATGGATGAGGCCTGAGATTCTTGTCAGTCAGTGTTGAGGTGCGTTACTCTTCTCAACAGGTGTTAAAGTAACACTTGGCTGTTCATATGTTTAATACAACCAATGGCTGCCACAGGAAGTTGCCAATTTCCGTATGTTTTTACATGTCAACTCGAGCGACTGCCGTACGGAGCCATAACCACGTAGAAAGTTTTTGTTCGGGATAGCCTAATGTTTTCTTTTTTATATGACTTGAGTCATTAAAAAAACTCAATGGCCACCTCATCTCCTCTGGTAATTTCGACTTGTTCACAAGTCCCAATCATCTCTTTGATCCTTGGATAAATGGGACGCAAGAAAAAGAGAAAGACTCGTATTTCATGGGCTGCTACATTATAGCCACAGTTCACGAGTATGTCCTGAGCGCTGGGCGGCCGAGGGTCAATCCCAGCTTCTCCCGGTCCGCATGCCGATGTGTCCCTGAGCGGCCTCTGACGGCTCCTCCGGCAGTGTACGAAGGTGCACGACTGTGACAGAAAAAGCGTGGTGCACAGCAGCGCTGTGTGAATGTGTGTGATCGGGTGAATGGGACTTGTCCTGCAAAGGGTCAATAGGACTAGAAAAAGCACCATATAAATATAGTCCATTTAACCATATAGTGATAGTTTTCAAATATTGTTGCATGTATAATATGGTATCGTTGTTTTTTTTTTTGCACAAGTTTAAAAATGTTTTATTTAATCGCAGACAGGTAACTGGGACCATAGCCTGATGTTTTTAAAAGCTAGAAATTAGAGATGCTGCTTCAAAATTCATCATGGTGATAGCCTCGGACAGAGGAAGTTGGGTCGCAGATGTGCTTCTCCTACCGGAACTTACTGCTTTGCTTTAATTACTTCGTCCCGTTGAAATGACTGAACATCTGCGTGCGTTCATTACACCCCTCGGCTCATTTTGAGGAAAAACATGAGCAGAACTTGACGCACTGTGACAGCTGACATCATGAGAATGAAGATGTTGCACCGGACGGGTCACACAGCATTCTCAGTTGTCGGGGTATTGTTTGTCTACAACGATAAGGTTTTGATACCACACTCCCGTCAATAAGAATTTCTGGGCTACAGGAACTTTCAGAAAAGATGTGACTTCAAGCAGGGAGGGCGCTAAAAGATCTGTTCTCATCTAACAGGGACCTGCAGGGAGGATCAGCCCTCATATCTTTTGTCTTGTTTTTCAGTCACTGGATGAGATTCAGCTTCATATGGGGGAAGGCACCACTCGAATGCAGGCTTTTGTCCGCTTCACTGTAAAATGCTCACATTTACACGTCTCTGGCTCTCGGCGCAATCCGTCCATGCCGTCGTTGACATTTCATCGTGAAATAATTAGTCGAGGTAGCAACCAATCTGGCAAATAGCCGCTGGTTTTGCAGGGGGATTTCATGCATGACTCCTTCCAGCGCAGTATCCATGAAAGCTAATAGAGGCGTCCATCAGCAAATAAACAGCAAGTGTAAGACTGGACACGATTCCCAGGGCACGTGATGGATTTTCCCTTTAAAGTTCACCACCCGAGGGACAGTATCAGACCTGTTGAGATGGGAAGAGAGGAAGGTGTGAGGCCGAGGTGGAGGGGCTGGGAGGGGGCTGGGTGGAGTGTCGGAGAGCGGCCGGATTGCTCTCAGTATTTGATATCGATCCACCTCCACCTCGATGGCCTGAGAGAGCGAGTAACAATGCGCCGCCAGCTGAAGTGTGTCAAATCAGCAGTTTTGTTTTCCAATCGTGCTCAAATGAAGCTAACAGAATGAAGTTACAGTCGGGAGGTGGGGCTTTAGAAATTTGACCTTAACTGAGATTACTTTAATTCCATGTTGCTCTTTAAATTGCTCATTCAGCTGAAAAGGATTGTGTGTGTGTGTGTGTGTGTGTGTGTGTGTGTGTGTGTGTGTGTGTGTGTGTGTGTGTTTCATTACGCTCATGAATGTGTCCAAGCATTTGGTGTATTACTATATAATCATTCCCTCTGATTGTTTGTGTTGTGGTGTTGAACAAATGACGGTGTTTGCGTTGCTGGTGTACCGATGGTGTAGCGACACGCTGCAGGGAGACACTGGGCCACAAGGACGAGCTCCTGCCGCTTTTACGTACAAAGTGTGGTCACGTTTAGCAAGCACACAGAACATGCGCTAATTCAATTCTATTGTGCTCATAGTCAGGTTCATTGTTTTAATTTGGGTTATTACTTGAACAGGTGAACATGCTCTAATGTTCAGTAACCCTCAGACTGTCCGTTCCTGCAGCTCCTCCTTCCAGCCTCTGTCGGAAACACTTGGTTTTAGCTCCTGTCTCTTTAAGGCCCCGCCCTCCCAAAGAAGTCTGCTGTGATTGGCCAGCTGGCTCCACTCTGTTGTGATTGGTCAACAGCTTCCAGCGCACGTAGGAAGCGTCGGCCTCCGCTCTCGTTGACCTGTCTTTGTTTGGGGCGTGCCAGACCAGCTGTGAGGCCTTATCCACTTTTGTACCATTATGATATTACGATGCTACAGAAGTGCCGGCCGGACTACTGACGAGGCGTTTCAGGAGCTTCAGGAGTTTTTCTTTCGGGAAGAGGAGCTCCCTTTATCGTAGACTTTGGGCTTTTTAACTTTGCAAACCTTTGACATACACAAAAGAACCCATTTAAGGGAAGGGGAGACTGAACCTTTAATAAAATGACATTGAAATTACTTGAACTTGACTGAACACATAATAGATTTTGCATTTTTCACAAAATGTTGCAGGAGACTTTCTCTTCGTCATTATAAATACCAGTGTTCTTTTTTAAGACCACTTTTGCGCCACGGCTCTCGCAGAGAAGACCTAAGTTTAACCCATGTCACATACACATCTTTTGTGAAGAATTCATGTAAGGGAATGAATTGTCCCTTTGTACTGTGTTTACAAAGTCGCTCGCCTGAAAAATTGTCCCCCCAGGAACAAATGCAGTATTTCAGTAATGAACAGAATTGAACTGATGGATTGAAAACTCGGTGCGGTCAACTACGCTTTCTGCCTATGACGTGTCTGCAGTGTACGGCATAGGGCTGTCAGGTGGAACAGTGGAACTGATGTACGACAAGCTACTGTACTCACCAGCTATGATTGGTGGGGGCGCAACATGTAGTCTGCCCCGTCCCTCAGCCGAGTCCCGACGCAATTCATAACTTTTGTTTGACATAAACACTGTGCAGTCTTTTTAAACCCATATGCACTTTTGAAGACATCCAGCCTTGGGCAACGCATTGATTTTTTCACTGCCGTTGCTTAGAAGCTGCTATATGACAGCATGCCCCCCCCCTGGCGCCGCCCCTGCATCGAGCTCTTGTTCCTTCGGAAGTCGGATGTACTTCTTGTAAAGCTGTGCTCAGACTACAGGAGGTGTAACGCTTCATGACCAATTTTTTAAATCCGGGTTGCATCATGCACAAAAAACGCACACACCAGAAGATTTGAAAACAATGGCAGGTCACACACTACAGGTTACAGAGGGAGCGACACATCACCTCATGAGGAAGAAGGATCAGACAAAACAAACACGATGGAGACTGCGGTAGTGCGACAACTCGCGTAATAATGCTTTGCAAATTCTGGATGAAATCTTGGTGATATAATGTAAGAATATAAAGATTAACATGAGCTGAGATAATATGAGGTAATATAACATGAGATGAGATTATATAAGATAACATGAGATAACATTAAATGAGATAACATGAGATGAGATCATATGACATAATATAGGATGAGATGAGATAATATAAAATGAGATGAGATAACATGAGATAATATACAATGAGATAACATGAAATGAGATGAGATAACATGAGATGAGATAATATAGGATGAGATGAGGCAATATAAAATGAGATGAGATAACATGAGATAATATACGATGAGATGAGACCAGATAATATTAGATGAGATGAGATTATATAGGATGATATAATATAGGATGAGATAATTTAAAATGAAATGATATAAGATGAGATAATATACAATGACATGAGATGAGATGATATGATCCTTTATTAGTCCCACTTTTGGGAAATTTGCTATAGTTTTTGTATCTAGAATTTTGGCAAGAGTTCATTAAACAGCAATGGCAAACACGTTCATTCAAAACCCCTTGAAATGAGTCACAGCCTCTGTGAAGTTTGTGAAAGGTCAGAGTCCGGGCAGCCTTATCAACCTTACATCGTCCAAACAAATAAGCTGACTATCTTCTCTTGTAAGAGATGCAGACTGATCCTGACCACATCCAGACAGTGTTCACAGTCCGGCACCACCAGGCGTCCTTGCAAATAAGTAGAGGATGGATGATGTTATCACCCCACCCCCCCCCCCCCCCCCAACCAAAAAAGAAGAAGAAAAAAGACACAATGGCATTTACAAGCTTAAAATGTGATAAATATCCAAAGAGCAGACTAGTTTAAACGATCTTTCAGCCAAGGTGAGCTGAGTTATAGAAGAACAATCAGAGCAGTTGGCTGCACAAAACGTGATGTCACAAGGACAGGGTGATCGGCGAGGAATAATAATTCATCGACATTGATATTTAGGTTCCAGACGAAGCAGACTTGACCGTCTGACAGATGATTCTCGTGCCAGAATCTGTTTCCCATCACCTTGGGCACCTTCAGACCCCTGGCTTCTCATCACTGTCACCAAAGACCCATCCATTTTTTGATTCTTTTTTAATGACTCCTTGAGTGGCTCCCCACCCCCCTCACTCTCTCTTTGCCTCCAGACAAATATCAGAAGAGGGGGGCCACGTCCTCCCACTCAGCTCAAAGACAGCGGATGGAAGTGAAAGAATGAGAGAGCTGAGACTTGGTCAAAGACAAAAAGGCCTGAGCTGCCGCATGTTACGGAGCATGACTCATTCTTAAACACTACTGACCCCTGGGGCACCAGCCGCAGAGCCACGTCGAGCCTGCTCCCAGCGGACGTTTTGGTTGAGGAGGTTTAGGTCCACGGTGGGAGGCTTAAGTGGTGGGGACAGGTTGGTTTTTGCGTGTAAGTAAGTTTGGGAGTTCTCAGGTCACTACTCAGTGAGAGGGAGCGTCTGGGCTGTGTTGTATACAGAGAAATGAAGCTTCCCCGTCTTTTGGAGCAGAGCAGAGGTGCACACAATGATCATACACACAAAAGGCAGTTATACCTGATCACCCCGGGAGGTAGGTATCACGCACACACGCACACACACGCACACACACGCACACACACACACACACACACACACACACTTTCTCCGAGGTCTTAGAATCTGTGTTTCTTGTTATTGAATCATCTTAAGGCTTTTAATCCCAGCAGCGGCCAGTCAGCATGTGCAGCCAAGGTCACGGTCAGACGCACGCACACAAACCTCAAAAATGAAATGAATACACACACACACCGCACGCGGTCTACCCCGAGCACGTTCACATGCTGAGTCGCGGCACACGTGCACACGCCGGAACGGGAGCTGAGAGTGACAAGGCATATTCTGTTGGTGGAGAGTCGAAGCGGATCCATTGTTCCAGTCTCCGTCTTTGCTACTGACTCAGACCCACATCTCGCTGACAGACACTTTTTCGACTGTTTAACTGATTGAATGGCTCATGTAGATCGACTCGGCAGGAGACAAACGGAAAACGCCGCGGGGAGAGGAGACATCCTGCTGCATATGCTGACACCGCCGGGTTTGTGTTCCACCTCTGGATGACATTAGAGGAAGGAGAAGTTTAATAGAAGAAGCAGATCTCTTGACTTCACTCTTGGAATAGTACAGTCGATCACCATCAAAGAGTTCCTCTCCATGAACCCACTTCATAGAGAGGCGGCTCCCCCGTCCACTGGACGTCCACCTACGCCGGTGACCTGCAGCCATTGGACGGTACTAGCTGTCAATCACCTGGTATCCACGCCCCACTGCATACCGTTCATCATGTACATCATGCTCCATAAACTCCCCAGGGAAAAATGTTTACTGACTTTACAAACCAAGTGAGAAGTAGAGACATTTTCGCACAGACTTCGGAACCAGTGGCGTCGCCCTCTGCTGGTGATTCCGGAGAATACAGGTTTCAGGCACTTTGGCTCGGCCTTCACTTTCTGGACCCAGTGACCATGTCTGCTCTTCGGTCTATGGCTTGTTTGGACTTCGCTGTGTATGAAGTCTCTGTGCTCTCTCTCATCAGTTTGTGGATTTTTGCTGTTACCTTCGTGTTTCTGTTTGACTCAAGTCTTCCCTTCAGTTCCCTGTTCATTTGAGTTTTTGGGGACTTTCTGTTTACCTTCTGCCCGCGTTTGGATGTCTCCCCGCTCTACTGGTGCATCTGTTAACCTTTTTATTTGTTTTCTTGGAATCTCATTACATCTGCACTGCAACTATACCTGCCAGCAGTTAGGTCCCGTTTTCCAAAGATGATATAGTCTGATGTCACTCACACAACAATGGCGACACACATGGACGCATACACTATAGGTTAGGGTTAGGGTAAGGGTTATGTTTAGAAAAACCACCAGCTTGTACTTGTAGTTTGTGATCATATCATCTATGTAATTATCCCACATCAAATTTTTTTGTTTTGTTCTTAGAGAAATTAGACGATGCATCCATTGGCCAGTTAACACCAGAAGCAGTCCTCTCCTCAGTCCTCATGTTAATCCGGACACCTGTGGACGGAGTGCAGAAGAGACCAATCGAGAAGCAAGCAAACACAATAACAGCATCGTGGATTGCTACCGTCTCCTTCTATTCTCCTCTTCTCTCTTTTACCGCTGTGTTTTTGGACCTGCACCAACTGGACAGGGCGATCAGATCTCATTAGGTTGTCATTGGAGACACTGGAGACGCATCTTGAGTCGCGTAATCCGGTTAAAATAATATCCAGATACAGATCGAACACATTTGCCAGGTGTAAATTGACTTACAGTATGTGGTAGCAGTGTGCCTTGCTGCCTGCCACAGGGTCTTATCTAATACTGTGTCAGGGAGGAATATTCCACACAGAGAACAGTGCCTGCATAAGACTAAGGTAGACACGGATATGCAGGGGTCATACAATATAGCTATGATGTGGCGTGGCCAACGCTGTATGAGTGGCGTTAATGGAATCTCTCTGTTAGGATAAAATACAGTAGCATTATAATATTTTTCATGAATTGTGGTTTTCACAGAAGACACTTCTGCGTGTCACAGCCGGCAAAGCACAGGCATAAATAATGAGATGAAGGAAGGGCTGAATTCAGTGTTCAACATGTCGGCTCACTGTCACACAGTTATGTCTTACCGCACACATGATCTGAACGGAGTCATCCGCAATGTTAACAGTAACACCAGTGGTTTCATGCTATGACATCAAAATGTCTTATGTGAAAGACTTATTCAGGACCCTGGCCGTGGCCAAACAACCCAGGTTGCAGTATTGTCTCCTAAAAACATCATCCCATTACAACAAAGCTGCGACAGCGTATAGGTTTTGCGGGAAACGCCCCAGGATGAGCTTTTTTTTGTTAACACAATGTGGCTTAAGTTATGCTTTTGGCAAGTCGCAACTGCACCGATTATGCACCGTTCACGCCATACGCGATAATGAAAGATGATGAATCGAATTTAATTGTGCAGGACAACGTTGGAGGCTCATAAAACTATTATTGCCCACTGCAATGGTTTCTTTGTTTTCCTTGGGTGCTGTTTACATCATATATATTAGCAGCAGAGGAACTTTTAGGAGACGCATGAGAGTATGATAACAGTAACAATAATTGAAACTGAGTATGCGCACAGCGGACCTCTTCTTTGTGTATGTTTGTGTACCCAATGCATTTGGGGCATCTGAGTATGTCGAACAAAAGGGGTCAGTGTTGCGATGTTGCGCTGGCGGAGTTGCCGCTGCATGAATGTGACTGATTGTAACACGGAGCACCGCCGCCTTGTACTCCGCAGCTAAATACTATCCATTTGTCTGGAATTCATTTTTCAAAAGCTTTGTGAACTTTCATGCCCTTTCAGAAAAAAAACCACACATAGCTCCGAGATATTTGATGGTGCAAGGAGGAGATTGTGTTTGTGATATCACTGCAGACATGCACGTTACACCACGCAGATAGAAGAAAATGGAAGCGCCAGGGCCAAAACAAACATCACATGCTTCGGCGGAGAGTAGTCTGGCATGAAAACTAACACAAGGAATACTGTACACATTCAACACGCACATAGGCACAAACGCGCTCAGACAAACCAAGAATAAACAAAGTAAGTGATGGGAGAGGGGTATCGGGTCGGTTCACAGTCAGAAAAGGTCAGGAGTAGACGGAGGAAAAGTGTCGGAGAGCCTAATAATAACCCTGTAAAGGAGACATCACTTCTGGAAGCGAGGAGTCGTTGGCTCTGTGTGGGTGTACACATGGATCACGCAAGAGCAGAACAAATATGCAAACGAGGACCACTTTCTAGAAGTGTCATGAGAGGCTAAATAAAGCCCCGCTAAAAGGAGCACAGCATCCTCAGCTGTGAGACATGTGGTTAAGAGTTAAAAGAGAGTCTTTTTTTTAATTGGTTTGCCACACATCGGCCACTCACGAGGAACACAGGCTCAGCGCCTGGAGGGATCGTAACGGCACGGGGGGGAGAAAACAAATGCTTGACCTTTTCAGACATCGATGAACTCAGGGGACTTTTATTTCATACCACATCACTCATTCACCTCACGATTCTTTTTATTTCATAAATTCACACTTTCAGGGATGTCAGGAGATGACGACGGCCAGTCCTGCAGAAACAGTCAATATCTTACTCGCCATGTTTTCTATCGAACTGTGTACAAGGAAGCCGAGGAGGCGGATCCAACCACAACTTTTCCGTGTAAATGCAGTCGTTGCAGTATGTTTGAGTTCTATGAGTACTCCGCAGCCCTTCCAGGATTACACTTATGCTTTTTTGTTGTGGCCTTTTTTCCAAAAATTTGCAATGCATGTTGCGATGTTTGCAGCAGTGTTTTGGCAATGACATTGCAGGAGCAAGGGAACAGTACAATGATAAAATAGAATATGTTTAAACATTTTATTTGGGACTTTCATATTTAGACACACACAGACGCACACAACAAAGGAAACAAGGAAGTGAGGAACTATGGAGACTACTATTCGCTGGAACAACATGGTCCATCGGAGTGAACGGAGTTGTCGCGACTCTCGATGAACGGCCCTGCACTTGAGTGTTTATTCGAGTGCTTTGTAGTTTTCCTGCACAAAAGTAGAATTGCGTACAGCAGAAACGCACATAGCAGGTAGCCGCTGATGGATTTGGTTGAGGAGCAAACTAGGAAGCTAAGTGTTGTAGTTGAATTTGAGAGCTTTACGCAAATGTTACTCTGTCATCACTTGCATTGTGCCCAGTGGTATTTGCCAACTTAAGGCCCTTGGTGAATCGTCTACATTTACAATAGAAGTAAGCTAACGTGATTTATTAAATGGCTGCACCGACTTTAACGTGCATTTTCATCTATTGAGCTCTAGAGTGGTTTTTATGTTTACGAAAGTGCGTGTTATTCGTATTGTGTTTATGGGTGCGGACTACAGGCCAGAGAAAAGCTTTGATTCATTTGATGAATGTCCCGTTTCCCTGTTTGATGTTGATATGTAAACCCACCCATGCGAATGCATCTGGATAACTGATGTAGCCTACTGTAGCTACAGTATTTGGGCAGTAAGATGGCTCCATAGTGTAGATTATGTGGATCAAATCGCTGACTGGGGTCAGCAGTTTGTGTTCACATCCATACATGGTGAACAGTGAAGCAACTGCAGCCTCCTTTTTAAAAAAAATCTGCAAATTTAGGGACAGTGCATGAAGATTATCAGAAGATTTAGGCATTAGCGAGCTAAGCACCTGCTTAGGGCCCCTGTGGCCACTAGAGGGCCCCCAAGAGTGCTTCCAATGTCCCTTAAGAAAGTGGGTTTTTTTGACTGTATGTATTAGGAAGAAAAACTATTTAAACGCTGTTTGACTGTACAGGCAAAAGCTATAAAGTCATGCACACAACAAAACACACACATATAACTTCAACTTACTTTAAGTACTGTATGTCGAAAGTCCTGGGGGCTGGTTCTGCCTCCTCTGCTTCCTTTAATATCAATATTTTGATGGGGTTGAAATCTGTGAGTTTGTACAATTTGGTGCAGATTGTGAATTTTTTTTTCTTTTTCTAACATATCTACTGTATGCCATTCCAGGTTTATTTCATTTACTCTTCTTTAATGAGGGTATTCAACATAATGATGTAAATACAAAAGCGCCCGCTTGACCTCGCGAGGTGATTAACCCTTTCATTGGTGGGACAATGAAATGGTTAATCTGCTAAATAAATGCTGACTGGTTGTAAACTATAACGTGAACTGTACTAAATGCAAAAGGTAAAAATACAAACAGTATTTTTACTGAGTCAGAAGAATTTAAAAAAAGAAGATCCTGTCTTGCCCTTTGGTGAGCAAAAAAAAACTTGCTAGAGGATGTCAGCTGGGTCTTCCACAGATATCAAGAGGATTACAAATAGTGAACTGTGTGTGTGTGTGTGTGTGTGTGTGTGTGTGTGTGTGTGTGTTTGGCTCAGGTAGGCCTGCACCTTTTGCAAAAAGAGTCGCTCAGCTGTGACCACCCTGCTCTGGAGTGTTGACAAGAAAGATCAGTGTAACCCAATGAAAAGCAACACACACACACACACACACACACACACACACACACACACGCATGCACACACAGATGTAGAGCTGAATGGCTTTTACTAGTGTCACTGCTCTGGCCTTTCCCACTCATTGACCTCCGTTCTCCAATTACCTTTCTG
The DNA here is from genome assembly GCF_022379125.1 of Scophthalmus maximus. Lineage (NCBI taxonomy): Eukaryota > Metazoa > Chordata > Actinopteri > Pleuronectiformes > Scophthalmidae > Scophthalmus > Scophthalmus maximus. The sequence continues at coordinate 4,609,214 of NC_061525.1, forward strand.
GATTATGCTCACTATGTTGTGCAACACACTCCATCACTTACTCAGTGTTTGAGATAGCTAATAGTTTATTGACTCCAGAGTGTTGACTGTCCCATATCACATTATCTCAAGTCTGCTTTGTATAAGAGGCCATTGGTAAGACTCTACTAGTTGACAACTTGCACAAAAAGGAGACACACAAATATAAGATCCACGGGCGCATTATTCGTTTGTCTCCTGTGTGCAGACAAACGCACAGATAAACAAGCTCGGAATGGACACATTTTCATCAATCCGTCTCCGTGCTTTGTCGTCAGCCGTTTAATTCACAGTTCTGTAGGTGTGTTTGCCTGTGGTCGCCCTCTCGGTCACACTCTGAGGCCTCTAGCAAACAAGCTGTCAGCCAGTCAAACACAAGCCATTAGCTTTTGTATTAGAGCTGCTGATTGATGGTATTATCTTCAATGTGAATGTGACAAACAGTTTTTATGCATCAAATAGAGGAGAACAAAAGAGTGAAGGCAAATGAACACGAGGCCTTTGTCTGTAAGTCTTCTATAGTGCTTGTCTAATATTCACAGCACTGGCCTAATTTCCGTCTTTCACGGTCTCCGCCGCTGTTGGATACTAGAAAATTTCCCTCCATATTAAAAATAATAAGAAACATTTCGAGGGATTACATCGATGAGGAGGATCCCTCAAACACAGAAGCAGAGTATTTGGGTACAAATGTATGAGCTACATTTGCTTGTTTTAATCTATTATCCGCCAGTGAATTCATCCATCATGCACCATGGTGCTTTAAACCCAAGAGTGAAGGGTTTGGGATGAGGGGTGAGTCACTGCCCTCCGGTAAGGGATGAAGTTTAAACCATGAGTCAATCTTTAATATACGTGATGTGGGGTGGAAAATGTATTCAAAAGGTTAAAAAAAAAGTTTAAATATAGTAAATCTGGGACCTCAGCTGTTTGAATCACATGTGACTGTTGTTTATTTGTAAAAGTGTGAACTGATCCTTTAATATAATATTAACATTGTCATGTGTATTGAAAAAGCTCTTGATTGTGTTGATAGTCCACATTCTCTGTAAATTTACTTTTCGTCGCTAAATTTCATATGAAGCTGCCGCATTGAGTAAACTGAGTCGTTATATTCATGCGGACTGTTGCATTAACAGTAAAAAACACTTCCTGGCGAAACACAAATATTTTCTGGAACTCTGGAAAATCCCCATTAGATTTAGCTAACTCAGTCTGCTCGGGCCTAGTAGTGGTTTTGCCGACACTCAGGAAGAAGGTGCAGAGTTTATCTTGCATTTCCTACATAGCAGTCTCTTTATGAAGGTATAAGACAGTTTGGATATAGAATTAAACTCCCATCTAACTTTATCATACATGGTACACTGTCTAAAACTTGCAAATGTGGTACTCTGTCAGCAGAGGGTGGGTTTTGCCCTTTGCCCCTGGGGTGTAGCACCGAATTCCCGGCCTGGAAAGCCTGGAATTAAAAGATGTTTTTAGTTTCTTTCTGAAGGTGACTTCGTATATGAAATATGAAGTCATTTTCATATTCGACATTCTTCAGTTTTCGCGGCTTTTTTCTTCATAAGCTCCGCGTCTATACCTCGATCTCTCCCAGTTTCGGGATATGTTGGAGAGCTCATTCAGGAACATGTTTCACAGATTTGATCAAATCAAAATCACCAAAGATGACGATGCAGTGGAGAGCGCAAGGCGTTGAATGTGTGCCCTGTGCGCACCCTTGGGCCCTGGATAGTCGACATTTCCGCTTTTACCTCCAGTCAATTTCCATTGTGAGGAACCGGAGCTGACTTGACCTCCGTGAATGTGAGCTATTGCATAACGTTGAAAAGGGCAATTTGACAAGATGTGGGGTTAAAGGCTGTCACTTTCAAATGAGATTCACACAAAGCCCTGGTGATCTAATGATTAACCGACTCTATCCAACACACACACACACACACACATACACACACACGCACACACCGTCTGTGTCTGTTTTAAATGGAAAATTTCTTAGAGCGTGTATTTTTGTTGCGTTACATCTCAGGTTGAACTCCCTGCTGATAGCTATGAATAGGCTCCCTGTGTTTTGTTTCACATCACTGCAAAAGAACATCAAACACTTGAGTTTCTCAGTATCAAGTTTTTGACCACAGGGAAAAAGATATCCTTCGCTTGGGGACCAGCGGCTAGTATCTTGAGAACAGTTAACATCTTAAAAAGTCTGAGCGTGTCGGCGCATGCAGAGGACTGCAGCGGCGTCAGTGAATGTTTTTTTTTTTTCCCATTTCGGTGTAAAAATTTAAAATAAAATTTGCTGCAACACGTCATTCTGCAATCACCTGCACGTATCGAATTACAGAACTCCAAATATTAGAGTTAGTTGCTATTTACTTTTAAAGTGGTGACACATTCAAGGCACAGTCACAGGCAGCACATCTACTTAGTTAGTAACAGAAATAATATTTTTGCCTTGTAATTTAAGCAGGTTCCAAAGTGAGGCCTGTGGACCACCAGTGTGTTAAAGGGGCCTTGTGAAGTGTTTGTCCACTTGTAGTGCTGTGGAGCAAAGCTTTGAAGAGCGTGTGTCGGTTTTGTCCGCGTCTTGTCACGCGTGTCACATTGGTGTTAGGATACAAGTTCCTGCTGTCTGTTTCATGCCATACGTGAAAGTTGTTGGGTGGTGATGCAAAAAAAAAATATGACTCCATGGCGAAATGATATTGATATCACTATATTTGAAATATGTGATAATTATGTATCAGACAAGCAAAAATATTCTTCATCGGTAAACTGCCTTTTATATAATCCCCCCAACGTTCTTTGTACCACAACGCTTCACTTTGTGTGGTTTGATCAGCTGTGTTTTATACCGGCAGTGGATGACCTAATCAAATCAGACCCTTTGATCAAATTTAGCAAAAGGGAAAATACCACAATCACCATATTACCATGACGGATCCAGACTTTTGAAGAGACGTCGTCAATAATCAGGCCTATTCAGAAAAAACCAAACAACGTATTCATTTGGATGAGGTGAGAGCTTTTGCGCGCCAGCAACTACGACGCCTTGGACAGATGCACGGATGCAGAAAAAATAAATACGTCTATATTCGTGATATTATTCCTAGAGAGCTTCTGGGTTTCTCCTCACCAATTTACAATTGCATAACCTCAGAGAGGATTCAAGTCATTTTATCTCATTTGAAAAAAATAAAAATTGTGAATATCTGATTTATTTTTCTAAATATAGCACTTTAACCTAGGAAATGCTAAATACTATCATGGGAATATTACCCCTTTACCTGCACTGGCCCTGTGCCATATTTATTCGGAGACTTTATGTCACTGAATTGTGGTCATTTTTTTTTATTAATTCAGACAAATTATGGCATGTTAAGCGTCCCATACAATGTCACGAACACAGACCACGACGGCGACTTGCTGTGAGGAGGAAGGCGGCGTCCAATAGAAATCGCTCCTGACGAGTTCTGTCCGACGTGATTGACAGGCGGCTCCGCGCCAGGTGGGAGGGTCGATTCCCGCCCGACACCGACGCCGAAGTCCCGCCTCGCGGTGCGCGGCTCTCGCCGGGCCGGAGACGCGACGCTATAAAAATGCAGGAACTTCGGGAGAGCGCCAGGCACTCTTCAGCGGGAGTTGACTCCGCGTGGACGCACTCACACGGGACGCTCGAGTCGAGCCGATGACTTGATCCCCGCGCGGTCCCTGAGAGATCTCGCCGTCGGTTCCTCCCCCCCCCCCGCACTTCCGAAGTGTAAAAATCTCGGTCCGGGGGACCGGGTCGGGTCGGAGCGGAGCCATGGCAGGGGACGGGTCGGACCAGCGGGCGCTGCAGTATGAGCAAACTTTGGTAAGTTGGAACATGTTTGATGAACTTTGGCCGCTGGGTAAGACCAGACTCCGCCGACAAATCCCTCAATTTAACGTCGCCCGCGCGGCTCTCAACATTAGCGAGCGGCGACTGCGGTGGCGGTCAATAAAGTTATCATTCGACCGAATGGAGGGCGCGTTGGGCGCGATGCTCGAACGCCGAATTGGAGTTTGTTTGAATCAGAGTGCGCCCCTGTGATTTGTGTGATGTCTCCTGCAGCTCGTACACGCGTTTACAAGCAAGGAAGTTGGAAGTCGTCAGTTTTCAGGCCGACCTCCGGAGGGGTTGTGGTGTGCGCGTCGTCGAGTTCTCGGTTGGCCTCTCTGTGTACTTGTGAGGCGGCGCGAGCAGCCAAGGACACACACTTTGAAGACTGTCAAACACCATAGTGGAATATGTTTACACCATACAGTTGCGTCCAGAGGCTCCCAGTCATCACTGGTGGTCCTGTCTCCTGTGTCCCAACCCCACTGTCAAAAACAACAAAGTAACAAATCACTGCCTATAATATTGTCGTGAACGTTTGAATTTTCAAAAATATGCCGATAAATTTGGCAAACAAAGCACTTACTGATCAACCAAATCACACCTTCCTGGTCTGACCTCAAGTCACCCCTACCTTTGAATTGGGAGGGCGCAGCCCCCCCTCGAAATGTCAAATTGATATTAATAATCTATTTTATCTATTATTTTTTAGATATAATGTCAAGCACAAGTCATTTCAGGTCACTTAACGTATACACCTTATTCCTCATTCCTGTATGAAAGATTGTGGATGAAACTTGACGTGATTGGTGAACCCTAACCCCAGTGAGAGTTGAAAGTGACTGTATGCGTCGCAGCCCTTATCTAAGGTCACTTCCTTTTTTTGTTTTGTTTTTTTGGTAAGCTTGGATAACGGACTTTCGTTGGGATCCAGAGATGATCTGCTCACAGTTCAGAGGTTCGATCATTTGAGTGAATAGTTTGGTCATTCCACCTGATTTATACAGCAGGGGCCTCTCAAACATCGTCATGTCACACGACCTCGAACGGATACTGATCTTGACATCCGTTCCAGTTTTGTCCTGTCTATTTTTCAAATGAATGTTAACGATGACTTGTATAACATGGGAGATAAATGTGTTGAGGGAGAAACGATGGATGCTGTTCCTCCCGTTGAAGGGACTCCCTGAGGTTCCCCCGATTCGCACTTAAGAGGAGCATGGGCTCGCGGCAGCAGGCCCCTCAGAAGGACTGAGGGTGGGTTCGGTGGTTTATGTCTCCACTCACAAAACTCGTGTCAAGCCTAAAGAATCTTCTGTTTTGAAGAGGCAAGTTTTATAGGCCGACCGGACACGTTCAGCGGCAGCGGGGGCTTTGAATTCAGAAGGGCCACAACTGTAACACTTCTTTGGGCCTCTGCTTCCTTTTGTTGAAAAAAGTTACTTTGCAAAGAACACCCCCCCCCCCTTCTCCTCCTCCTCCCAACCTGTCTGTCTGTGTGTGTGTGTGTGTGTGTGTGTGTGTGTGTGTGTGTGTGTGTGTGTGTGTGTGTGTGTGTGTGTGTGTGTGTGTGTGTGTGTGTGTGTGTGTGTGTGTGTGTGTGTGTGTGTGTGTGTGTGTGTGTGTGTGTGTGTGTGTGTGTGTGTGTGTGTGAGATTACACAACATGCGACCCGCTGATTCAGCGCTGGACACTGTCACCCTGGCGGGGTCTCGTGCTTGGCTCTCTGTGAAGAACGTGCAGGCGTCTCTCGCTCTCTCTCTCTCTTTCTCTCTCTCTCTGCTAAAAAAATAATCATAATAAAAACAAATAAATAATGAAAAAAATCCATCCACACCTCCTTTTCCTCAGACCTTACCCGCTGTGCTTTGGATGATTGTTATGTGGACAAAATAGCGAAAGCGTCTAAGTGAAATCAAACAAAAATAGCTACAGTGTGAGAATAACCTCTTTTCACATGTACGAGGCCCCCCCCCGGCCCTCCACATCTCCTCACCGTGGGTTGTAGTAACATGGTGTCTTTGTGTCGTACTGGCAGCCGTGGTGCTTGTGTGGGTTTGTTGTGGGCAGTGGATGCTCAAAGAGGCCACAGTGTAGCGTGGCTGTGCACCAGTGCTGGTGGAGCCAAACCGGCCTCAGCATGTTGTCTGTCAACCACCGAGGGATGCCTCACTTTGTGTTTTGTGTGAAATGAATACTCTTTGCCGATTTCTCTCAGAAACAAATTGCAGTAGTGGAATATGATGAACACAATTCTTTTGGTGTATGGAGGGAAAATTCCATAATACAGTTAAGCAATAGCTCACGACAGGCCGTGGTATACGCTCATTTTACCACAGTTGCGGAGGTATATTTTATAAAACGGTTACAAGTATGTCGAACTGAAAGTAATAGACACACATTACAATTTGATTTTATCACGTCAAAAAAGCCAGAATACAATAATACGCCGTTACTTCCTCAGTTGCAGAGTGATACGGACCTGTGCACACTGCTTGATTTGAGCTACCCGTTTTATAAATATATACATGTGTATACAGAACACAATATATTGTCTGTGCTACACTGCAAAAAATTATTATAGGCTACAGAAGTATTTTCAAATGTTTTTGTAAATCGTTTTCTCCAGGATTTAAATGTCCCATGATTATCATAATACCGTCTCAGCAGCTTTTTTCAAGATTAAAAGGGGAAAGAGTGAATTAATGTGGGAATCGGAATGTCTTTGATTTGAAACCAGCCCAGAATATCAGCGGACAGCAGCTGCAATCAAAGCACATCTGTATGAGTAACATATTAGTGTCGTTCTAGACCAATATCAGTGGCTGCCCGTGTGTCAGTAATAACCGCGAGTTAAACCTTGAAACGTCCTTTGCCATTAGGAGATTCCTGCAAACCAGTGCCGTGCAGGTCATTCATGTATGAAGCTTCATTCACATGCTGCTGTATTGTTGATACACATACATTAACTGAATAACACAAATTAAGAAAATCATTTTTTTGTCTCTCAGCAGCCAAAAGAAATGGCAAACAATACCTAGAGAGGTAGTGGTTTAGTTTGGATAAAAAATAGCTTTTATGGGGACACGAGTGACCGTATGTTTTTGGACCTTTGCAGTGTTGTACCCGTAAATATTAAATGGGCCGTCTTGTTCTCAGAGGTAAAGGTTTATGAGGTGTCGTAGAAAGGGACTCGATCACAAGTGAGAGACTGCGATTTATGGTTTTATGTGCAATGGCAGGAGTATTCCCAAGCGACAGGAAGCAATATCCAGTAGAAACTGAGTATATGTCGGTGTTGCTCCATTTCTAACTGATAACTCTGTGCCCTGGTCCTGGAGCAACACCTTTTTGGAGGATACGCCTAACAGGGTTTAATCGCCGCCGCTGCTTCAGAATTTTATGTAATGAAGTGGAAATAACACGACTCTGCGAGGGCTTTTATTTTCTATACATGCTGTAGAATCTTTGAGGGACACGCCCCCGAGGAGAGGGAGAGAGGGAGGGAGGGAGAGTGAGAGACAAGTAAGGGAAGAGTAGTGTTTTGGGGTACCCGTGATAAAAAGAAGTTACATTTCGCTTCTGCTTATCGGTTCCTGAAAGATCAACATAAATTAACGGCGCCCGTTACGTGCATGCCAGCGCTGAGCTAGGAGGTTGCTTTGAAGAAAGACTTGTGCTCGTCAGCTTCCAAGGACTTCAGGAATGTATTAGTCATAGTCAAGTGTCCACATGGAACATGAGATGGATCGTTTGATGTAGCGCAGGGGTCGGGAACTTTTTACCCCTATCAAGGGTTTTATAACGTGCTCGGCAATAATAAATTACAGAACACTAATCACACTAACCTGTCGAATGTGACGGTTGGAACTGCTGCTCTCTGTTGTGGCTGATGTCAGATGATGGTGATGATGTTTCTTGCGGCTGGTTTTTTGACAAAACAAATCGTCCCCTTTGGTGGTGCCATGCATGGCCTGCAAAGCCCGTGTAGGGCTGTTAATCCTCCTACAACCCCGTTCACATTTCATTTCCCTCTTGTTTTTAATCATCAAATCAAGTTTTTGATTCTGTTGATGCTAATTTTAACATACCAGTAGTTGTACACGTTTCATGAGAGTTGCAATGTCTATATCTGTAGAATGTGTCACAGTGAGGTGTGTGTGTGTGTGTGTGTGTGTGTGTGTGTGTGTGTGTGTGTGTGTGTGTGTGTGTGTGTGTGTGTGTGTGTGTGTGTGTGTGTGTGTGTGTGTGTGTGTGTGTGTGTGTGTGTGTGTGTGTGTGTGTGTGTGTGTGTGTGTGTGTGTGTGTGTGTGTGTGTGTGTGTGTGTGTGTGTGTGTGTGTGTGTGTCAGATCAAAGACACTGCACACACACCCATTTCATGAAAATACACATTTGAGTAGCATTCGAACAGTATTGATTTAAACAATTAAATTCGTTCCCATAGCCCCCAAAAGACTCTAATTCCTCTCTTGTATCACACTCAACACTGATCCCTTTTACAAAAATGACCAGTGGCGTTTGTTATGTCTGTAGCGCATATCTGCAATGTTTTTTCCCCATATCAATAATCCGCTCTGACAGTTCTGCTCTGAGACACACTGACAGTTTGGAGCAGTTTTACTTTGTCGGGCTGAAGCAGTTCCACGGCAGCAACAAGGCTCCCTCACAAAGTCTTCTCCTGAATGAGGTTTCACATTTTCTATTAGCTCACAACTTGGCTGAATAACAGTGTTTCTGTTATCGCACATTTTTTCTTCGTCTTTTTTTTTGTATTTCAGAATTTAATGTTTTTGTATTTGCATTGGATGTCTCGACTTGACTCAGAGGCCACATATGACCCGGAGGCTGGTGGTAACCCGACTTGGGTTAAACAATGTTGACAGTCTTTTTGTTTGATCTACAACTCCTCTTCCAGATTTGTAATTATTAACTGGACGAACATTATGATGCCATATATGGGATCTAAATGATACGGGAGGTTCTTAAAGGTCTTGATTGTTACAGATCAAGGTCAGTTAATGTGTCGCAGGGAGTTCTACTATGGTAAACTGGACTCGACTGAAGAATAAAAGGATGACGTCATCGGGGTTATCGCCGCTCGGGCGCAGAAACAAAACATTTTGAACAGAGTCTGTGTTACGAACTTGCTTGGCAGGAGTTTGAAAACTTATTTGCTGTGTTGCGTCGAGTAGGGCCGCATCCGTCCAATCATGAAAATTGTTTCTAGATGAATTTTAGGTTGATCAAAGAATTCATTTATATTAAATTTCTCAAGTGCAATAACTAAATCTTTTGTCTTCTGTGATTTGTGATTTTCATACATGGAGCTATCCATACGAGCTGGGCTAACCCGATGAGCATGAATTAGTGAGGTGACACCAGTTACATGGTGACAAAGCCTCCTGGGTGGAGCGCACGCACACACCTTAAAATGCATTCAGCACATGCCAGGCTGTAGGCTATCTTTGGACATGGAGGATTATAAGTATTATTATTAGACGAACTGGACCACTACAATTTGCACAACAAGTAAAAAACTACTTCCTGAACATGTTTGTGGAATTACAGCACTCCAAGCCTTTTGAAAACCCTCTGAGATTGTGCAGCATGTTGCAAAGCGGTTGTGCATGTATGTACAGTATGCTGCATAGTAGGCATTATTCTGTCACTGCATCTTGCCCGTGTCTTGACCCCCGTGTCCTGTGATGCCTCTTCGTTCATTACATTTCATGTTCCTCCTCTTCAGCACATGCCTGGTGGACTGAGGGATTGTCGCCCCCTTCCCCCTTTTTGGTCTCGCAGGCTCCCTTTGATGGCTTGTAAGTCTTATTACCCGACCACATGAATGTGCTGGGTAACCGTGTGCGTGTTTCTGATGTGTCGAGCGTGCAGAGGATGTTCAGCAGCTCAGAGAAGAGTCACCTAAGGTGACCAGGAAACACACGAGTTCGGGCACGTTTTGCGGCTATGAAAGCCCTTTAATTCCACGCTGTACATGCCAGATGTGGCGTTACAGCTGTTGACATGCCAGGTCCGTGTTCACTTCAACCTGTCGCCGTTGGTACTGGATATTTCATTTCAGGTGAAAAGGAAGTTACTGTCGGTCATACTGTATTTTGCCAGCAGGATCTCTGGTTTATGAAAGCAATAAGGATGCAAAACTGTCTGCAAGAGAAAAGCATGGGAACGTAAAAATTTGCTGGTGCATGTTTCCCCGCGTGCTTGCGTGTGCGTGTGCGCGTGTGTGCGCGCGTGTGCGCGCGTGTGTGTGCGTGTGTGTGCGCGTGTGTGTGCGCGTGTTGGGGCCATCTGTCTTGCTGCGACACAGGGTAATTTGTAACCCTGTCTTATTCGCCTGGCTCTGGTAATAAGGCTTTATGTAGCTGTGGCCTTGTCCGTTTGATGCCTGCTCCCTCGCAGCCATAGTGGAAATTTTCCCTAACTTAAGCTCTCAACTCTTCTATTTCACTATCACTTCATCACGCCTTGTGGGCAAAGTCTTTTCTTTATTTTTTTCGCGAGACAGGTCAACAACTCCTTGACCCCTGCTTTTAGTGTGTGGTGAAAAAGGTATTTGCATAGCATTTGTTCAGAGTGAAGTCGTGAATAGGCAGGGTCTGGCTTGCAGATAAGCATCAAAAGCCTCCGTTTGTTTTTCTCTCCGCGTGTTACAAAAGATCAACTCTCTCTCTCTCCCTTTCTCCGCACAAAATCTCCACCGCTATTTACTTTCTGTACAAACAAGTCCGTGATGGATTTCCTCCGTCGCGACCCCGTGGTGCGGGATGGATCAAACGCAAACGTTTGCGCAACAGCAAAAAAGAATTAAGCCTCTTGATGAGGAACATTTTGAGAGTGAACTGGTCAAACACTCCACAAAAAGACAGAACAAACGTCGACTGGGTCTGTGGGTTAAAACCAAAAGGTGGCGTGTGTTTCGTGCGTGTCGAGGTGTTTGTTCTCAGACGCATTGATCAGGCAGGCTGGGTCGCGTTGATGATTAATGCCGGAGAGCTGCAGCGAGAGAACGAGCGCTCGACGGGTCAATAGATTAACAGATGAGCCAGATTCGGCTCACGAGGCGAGTCCCTTGATTAGTGCCACGCAATTATTTCTCCCTCCTCTCGCGCCCCGTACAAATATGGATTAGAGGATGGATGGAAAAGCGAAAGCAACGCAAGTGGATGCTGGTTCTGCGATAACCCTCAGTAGAGCTGTTTTATTAGATAAGCAGGTAGAAAATTGAATAAAACATGGGGAAAAAAAACAACAAAGCTGGTTAATCTGTAGGTTAATCAAATTATGTCAAGTCATAATGCGATTGTGCTGGATTTTTTTTTTTTTTGAATCATGACACAACCTCTTCAACTTCAACACAGCACAGTGTGTGCAAGAGTTTACAGTCAAACATTTACTAAGTCATAACACGCTTCTTGGAAAAAAACCAGCCGAGACGTTTGAGACGTGTTATCCACTCTGGGCTGCAGCTAATGATTTATTCTACTGTTGGTTACGTTTAGTTTCATCTAAAGCCTACAGGGGCGTCATTAAATGTCTTGTATAGTCTGACCAACAATCCCACACCCCCAAGAGGTTCAGTTTACAATGATGTGAACAGAAGAACAGAAGAAGCTGGAGTCCTGTCTGCTCAGATGAGCCAAGCTCTTGGGATTACAGCCAAGAATTTCATTTTTAGTCAAAAATATAAGTTAACAAAATTCCCGACTATTCACATCTTTCATTTTAATTTGAAGGTATCATTTGCAGTTTGATTAAAAGCAAATTTGCGGTGAACCTGCGATTACCTTCAAACCACCAGTCAACTCTTAAAAGGGCAATATGTTTCAATTATATAATAATACGGTTCACATAGTGTGCAGTGAGGGCAAGGTTGCATACTTTTGAGCCTGTGCTGAAACGGCTAGTGTGGAGTTATTAATAATTAGATTAACAGAAGAATAAGAGAAATGAAATCATAAATCCATGCCGTCAATGTTAGAAAATTTAGAAACATTGTCAGAAGTTAAGTTCTTTTCCGGTTAAGAGAAGAAAGATGAAGCTGTAAAGTTTTCATAGCTTTGTAATCGCGTCCGACCGAGGGGGACAAACGAGAGGCCAGTAGAATGCGGGCTCCTGGAAACGCTGGGACGGTTGGCAAATCCGGTCGAATTGCTGGGATTTTGTTGTGGAGCAGAACAACCGGTCATTGTGTGACCCTGGCAGCGGCAAAGTTGTGACGGTGCAGTGACACAGGAGAGAGAGAGAGAGAGAGCGCGAGAGCAACGAGTGAGGGTTTGTTCAACAATAATCAAAGCTCATTATTTATAGTTCAGTCCAAAATACTGGTAGGATAAGAGGACAGGTGGAGGGAAGATCCTTTCTTAACTGCAACACTGGGTCATTTTCTTCAAACTGAGTACACTGGTTCGTCTTGTCCATTCAATTGTCAATTCTCCCAGAGTGCAACGTTCCCCATCTACTTGTATTTTCTCGACTCTTGCCATCATGCGTGTCGATGATGACACACAACCGCTACACGCTTGTACATGCATGTTTTGTTCACCCTGATACCACTGTAGCTTGACCCAGACAGGCATGCTGCTGCAAGGGACAATCCTGAAAGACACGTTGATCTACGTGCCCCCCCCCCCCCCCCCCTGTAAATACAAAGTGTGTCACGGCCCACCGCAAACAGTTTTGCGGCCCAGAGGACCGGAGGCTCCCCGCCCGTCTGCTTTTAAAATCTGGTCTTTGTAAAATAAACTGCAGTAACCAGATAAATTCATTTCCTCAATAGAAAATAGAGGAAGTTGCAGTAAAATGTTTTTTTTCTTTTTTAAACCTGTCTCATCCAGTTACATCAGCATTTGAGACCAGGAAACGAGTGTCCACTGTTACCACTCACATCAGCAAATTATTTTTCCACACCATTTTTTTGTTTTTTTCCTTTTAGAAGAGCACCGGGTCTAAGATGCAGCAGCATTTCCATTTATATGAGCTACTCTGTAAGCCGCGCTCTTGCACTCTCTCACATTCTCTCTGTCCAACATTCATATTGGGCAGAGAGGACAACAAGCCTCTCTTGCGTTTTGCAATGGAAAGGAGACAATTGTAGGATACGAGTGAAAAGAAGTTACCGTGAGTCGATCACGTCTGCCCTTAAAGAGACTGCGCTTCCATTATGACACCACTTACTAAGGATGGATGAGCAGGGAGTTCATGAAGCGAAGTATCCAGTAGGGATGGGACGCCCTGAAGTGGCTGCTGCCCTGAGCCATCAACATTTTGTGTAGGGTTGCACGTCTGTGATTTTTGTCCCAGGACCCTGATACAAATTGTTGGTCTCAGGGCAACAGCCATGTGGCAAAATCAGGACGTGCATTTAGAGATGGGGGGAGGATTATGTATTTCTTAGGTTTGAAATATTTTTTTCAGTTTAAATTAATCGACCTGCACCGTCATTGTTGGATCACAGCAATTAAGCCTAAGGAGGCGATTGACAGACACCGGTTTGCCCCGGGTCTTGTCTCTCAGGCAACATGCAGCCTGCATTATCCTCTTTGTGGGACGTGATCTGTGTTTTAGTTTATACATATCTTATTATCTCATCTTATCATAAAGCTCAGAATCCAGATGACTTGTGAAACCAAACCGACACCTCGGAGCATGTTTCTGAAATCTCCGTCTGTGAGCTTTTGCGCCACTCGCCGAGGAGGCGTCATTTTTTAACGTACCTGAACAGCAGTGTGTTTGTCTCTTGTCGCTGCCGGTTTAAGCACACATAATCTTTCTGTTGGACCTCAGCTGGTTCAAACATGCGGACAGTCTGTACATACGCAGCCGAGTCACCTTGTGTGACTGTGTCATCATGATAAGGCAGCAAAGTCAAAGTTGACAAATCAGCGGATGTGCCCTATCAGATGTGTGCGTGAATGTGCGTGTGTGTGTGTGTGTGTGTTATGTCTTGTTGTAGAGATTGTCCAAGTCTGGGCCTGCTTCCACCTCAAACACCTTTTTGATAAAGGTTGTCTTGTTGATGTGTCAACTGTGTGTCGTGAGGAAGATCCAGATTTAAGAAAGGACGCTCCAACTCATTAACCTTGGCCTGTTAAAAAGGTTCCGGCTCCTTTCACCTTCTCTGAATGATGTCTGCATTCTATTCATGTCTGCATTCTATTCATTCTATTTTATCATCGCAGGTGGAAAATTAGAATTTCCCATGCATGGTATTCTTTTGTAAAGGTTTGGAGTAGGGGGGTGTGTGTGTGTGTGTGTGTGTGTGTGTGTGTGTGTGTGTGTGTGTGTGTGTGTGTGTGTGTGTGTGTGTGTGTGTGTGTGTGTGTGTGTGTGTGTGTGTGTGTGTGTGTGTGTGTGTGTGTGTGTGTGTGTGTGTGTGTGTGTGTGTGTGTGTGTGTGTGTGTGTGTGTGTGTGTGTGTGTGTTCCTGCACCTAATAAGTGGAGAGCTCAGTAATCGATAACAGTGAGCCGAAGAGAGCGGGCCAGTGCCAGCAAAAGCCAGAGGCTTTACCATACCTCATTAGATCACATCCGGATGTGATACAACTTTGTACGATAGGATGATCTTATGGATTTCAAAATGTTGTTATGTCATGTTATATGCAAACCAGAGAGAGGGCTCATTCTCCATTTAAAAATGGATGAGGCACAAATCACAAACATTCTGCTGTTCCAGGTTTTCAAATGTGAGGAGTTCTTGTTTCTCTGTTGGCCTGACAGAACGAGCAGGATTCACGGACACATTGTGTTATTTTTTCTGTGAACAACCATGTAACCATGACAGCCTGTTAACCAAAATGTTGCCGTGTTGGTACAGTTTTAGTTACCCCTTCGTCATCATCCTAAAGACTTTTTCCGAAACAGACCCAACGTTCACACCTCCCTCCACGTGAATTCGATTTCCTTCACGTTGCTAGCCTTGACTTGGCTGTAGATTGCTCCGTCTTCTTATAACACTAGTGTCACCATTAGTCTGTTTTAGGGGTTGACCGATGTGGCTTTTTTTGGGCCGCTACCAATATCCATTTATCACTCAATGAAAGTTTCCTGGTTCTTTGCCTACATTTGCATATTTGTCAGGAATTGGTTTTCAATATTTGTGACGTACCAAATCTAGCTTGCCAGGATTCATTTGGATTTCAAATTTGAGAGGAATGTGAAAACACCTATAGTGACAACATTTGCTGAGATACTGGTCCCTATAGTCAATGTCAGACATGTTAGACGACAGAAACGGAAGAAAAACACTTTTTTGAGTTGAGGGGGACATTCATTCGATAACATGTACAATCTGTCAAGAAACAAATCTCAGAATGTCCTTTACACAAGACATTAAATCCTAGATAGCTGTTTAATTACTAGTTAAAGGGGGTTCAGGCATTATGGCATCTCGCCACCGCTGTACAGTACCTCCCCTCTTTTCAGTGAAATCCCTGCAATGTACAAGATTCATCTCCCGTTCATCCACCCAGAAGGACACGCTCCCCTCCCCCCGCCTGCCTGCCTCTTTGATTGCAGTTAGTTTAGTGTTAATGGGATGTAATTAAACAGATGCTTGGCAGTGTTTAGCCGCTGATAGAGTTGATCAGTGCCTGCGTTTGGCAGCGGCGGCCCCGACCGTCGCACGCTGACAGATTGGAAGGCAAGATGAAAGGTGCTTTGATGCTGCAAACACTGGTTATACGCGGGCATTACGGAGCTCTGCTACACAAGCTGACGCGCACATTTTTGTACTCAAAGGTACTTTTTCTTCCATGCGGCTCTGTAAGTGAGTGCTCGCCGGCAGGTGTGAGATACACTCCTAACACGTTGAGCACACACACACACACGCAGTGCAGATCCCACCTGTTCATTTCTCCCCAGCCTTAATGACGCTCGTCATGTGGCTGCGATGAAGAGAGTTGAACCGCTGCTAATGAAGACTGGCCCCGAGTAACCAATCACAGCATTGTGGATTAATTATATGTATATAAGAAACTTAAAGAAAAAAAAACAAAACTCTATTTCCATCCCTCTGTCTGTCTGTTTTGCAATGCCATGTCTGCAGATTGACTGCAGCATTGGATCTTTCTAAGCTTCCCCCTTTCCTCCTTGCTTTCGCTTGCTCTCCATCATCTGACTACACCCACCCGCACGCTCGCTCACTCATAATGCTAATGTCCGAATCGGTTTGACCGTACAGCTCCGTGGTACGTGTAATCTCCGATTGAGCCCATGTCTGCACAGAGCGCATAGAGCAAGTGATTGTTGGGAGAATTGGCAGCGAGCGAGCGGGCGAGTGGGGTGTTGAAGACATTTGTGTCATGTGAACGGTGTGAAAACAAACGAGGCGGACGCAAATGTCTACTGTTTCTGGAGAGACGGCGAGTTTTGGGAACTTGTGTCGGTAAAGGTCGACTCTAAACTCGTCAGACGAATTCAAGGAATGATGAGAAACTCATTGTTTGCCATGTAAAGAAGACCATGCGATTTCCCCAGCATTCCTTTCGTCCTGCCTCCTGCATGCTCCACTTAGGCTCCACCACTGGCCTGAACCAGAATATATCCAGTCGGTTAGACTGTCTCAGAAACAAGTCATCTTGTTTTGTTCTACAAGTCTGTGCAAAGGCAACTCCAGAAAATGGACCTGGGCCTGATTGACTTCAGACTGGCTGATCTTCTGATCTGCTACCAGGCACTACAGCAGCTAGTTTAACTGGTATAGCTCTGAAGGTTACACTGCTCTCTTTGGTACAGAAGCTTGGAGATCAATTCTGGGCGTGGTTAAAAAAAAATCCAGTCCTTAAACTATGCCTGCCTCTGATACCTGCCTACTTGTAATATATCTACCTCTGATACCTTTCCTACCTCTGATATGCCTACCTTTGATATGCCTACCCTTTGATACCTTGCCACCTCTGATATGCCTACCTGTGATACATGCCTACCTCTGATATGCTTACCTGTTATATGCCTACCTCTGATACCTGCCTACCTGTGATATGCATACATCTGATACCTTGCCTACCTCTGATAAGACATGAACTGGTTATTGTAAATCCCTTTGGGGAAAAAAAGCGTCAGCTAAATTAATGTAATGTAATTACAGCCTTGCTTCGCCGGTTCACCTTCAGTTTCTACCTCTGGATTGTTGTGGACCGAGCGTGACTTATCTTGACTCTTTGAAAGAACCACTGTGTGCATCTAGTCACCTTGCTGAGCGTGTAAACAATGAATACACAGAGTTTTAAGCTATTGGCCATAACGCCATTACAAAATAAGATTATTATACTATCCCAGCAAACATTTAGGTGAGAAGAGATTGCAGGATTTCCTGCACAAACGCTATAAACAAGTGTAAATACTGCATTGTGCCAAAATGGAAGTCAAAAATGTTCTACGTGTGTATGATTTAAAAGTAGTTTCAATTTTTGTGATTTATGTCAATGTCAAATCTGCATGTAATGTAGACCGTGAGGGGTGAGGCATAATAAAGATACTGAACTTTTAGAAATGATAAAAGCAACAATGAAGGTATGTTCTGCAGAATCTTAATGCTTGACAGGTCTAGAAACAAGATTTGTAGACCACACAGCTGATGTTGTTACCTGTCTTATAAACCACACAGTATGTGATTTATTTCAGCAGCTTTTGTTGGCTTTACATTAACAGCTGATAAAAATGATATGGAAATATTTGAGAACAAGGTGAGAGATATAAATCATTTACTGAAGGTATAATATTAACAGGGTTTTTTATCAACCATTTTTCAGAACTGTTCATTGGCAAATTTTGATTGCCCTGATCAACTTTGTTCAGCTAAGCATCTTAGACTTTGCATGTTTATATCAGGATCAATGGAAGACTCCTCTGAAGTCAGCTGGAAAGAGATCTCATAGTTAAAGTGATGTTGTTTTTAATTTGGTAGATCTAAAACAACATCGCTAATAAGTAACATGTCAGAACGGAATTAGTGTAATCTACTGCACTGATGTACATGGGACATGTGATAAAAAATGGTGTCAAGTGTGTGTCTCATGAGGATGCACTGACCAATCCCAATCAATTCTCTTCAGTTTTCCTCTTCCAAGTCCATGTAGTCATTCTAGGAACCAGACCCACAAGCTTTCAGGGGAACTGTAGTATTGGCAAGTGTGTGTGTGTGTGTGTGTGTGTGAGAGACCATACTAAATGTGTGTATGTTGAATGGATGGATTGTGTAATGTGATGTGACAGCAGGGAGAAAAAGAAAAGATTAAGTTCAAGAGTTGGCCTGCTCACTTTAATGGCTTGGCTATTAAAAGACCCCCTTTTACACACATCGACGAATGATAAAAACGTGTGTGTTATCTGTCCACCGAACAAGCGTTGGTTTGTGTTAAAGCGTATAGCAATCCTTAACCTTGTTTATCTGAATTCTCCTTCATTAATGCAACTAGATGGCGGTGGTTGTGCCAAGATGTGGTGAATGTGTTTGTAGTTATAACAGCGCAAATATAAGTTTAGAAACGTATGAAAGCCTTTGCACTGCAATATTCCTGCTTGTGTAAAGAGGGAATCTTATCAAAGCACTGTGATATTACTGTTTGATTTAGCATCATAGTACAACGTGTTCGTCAACATACGTGTATACCATGTTCTGCCCTGCAACTCGCTCTGGCACCTAAACTTACATTGTTCATGGATGTGGGCAGTGTTTACTGTGT
Source organism: Scophthalmus maximus (assembly GCF_022379125.1). Lineage (NCBI taxonomy): Eukaryota > Metazoa > Chordata > Actinopteri > Pleuronectiformes > Scophthalmidae > Scophthalmus > Scophthalmus maximus. Next base: position 4,627,802 of record NC_061525.1, read on the forward strand.
ATTTCTTCTAACATCCAGTGTAATTCTCTGATACCCTTTCCCACAATAGCGTTTGTGCTTCTGCAAACAGATTCCCCAGCATTCTTTCCCCCCTGGGAGAATGACTGTGTGCCTTTGAACGCCCCTTTACACTCCAGCCACAACATATGATTAGTGTACACACACACACACACACACACACACACACACACACACACACACACACACACACACACACACACACACACACACACACACACACACACACACACACACACACACACACACACACACACACACACACACACACACACACACACACACACACACACACACACACACAAATAGACATAGAAAACATGGCAAGGCACAGACACACTTGTTGCTGTCGAAGGCATCCAGACGCAAACATGCAGAAATGGTGCAACATACCTGCATTACAGATTAAACACACACACACACACACACACACACACACACACACACACACACACACACACACACACACACACACACACACACTCTCCTACAGTTTGTTTGAAGCTCTGCCCATTGGGTCCTAGTTGCAGTGCGAGTGTGTGACTGGATTGTTAAGTGGTTTGTGCTGGAGTTTATCCATCTTTCACCATTTTTTCCCTCCCTCTCTCTTTTTTTTCTATTTCTTCACCCATTTGGCGTTTTCACTAACCCTAACCCTTCAACCAAACCAAAGAGATTGTATCTCATTATGCCATCATGTACAAGTATCTGCTGGTAAAAAATTACTATGAGCACTGATAGTATTGGCTCACCATAAGCCAGGCTTTAAACAATAGAATTGTTGGTGAATAATTGGTCAAACTTGACGGTATAAGCATCATCTCGTTATCTCTGTTGATTCTATAATGATATGCAGAATTGAGTCGTCATTTAATTATTCAAACAAAAAGCACATTATCAGTCTCCAGATGTTAGTTTTGTCAGGGTAGAGAGATCTGATAATAATTTTCTATCGTTTGTTTTCCTTTTACAAAGAGCTCTGATCAGGAACCCATGTGAGGAGGTGAAATATTCAATAAGGAGCTGGGTCAACGAATAAAGATATTTTGTGCCTGATAGTTTTCCTCTAATTCCATAGCTCAATTCGTCAGAATATGCAAGTAAACTATTGGCATTTCTGACGATCATAAATGTTCATTCGGCTGAACCTTGTACTTGCCGTGTGCTGAAATGCATTGATTTTCCTCATAGATCTCTTGAGCCAATTCAAGCATTTGGATTTACGTGATCTGATCAAAAAAGCCACATCAGAATCAGGTCAAAGCAACAAAAAAAAAAAAGAGATAAACTGGAGTCAAGATGTTTCACAGTCATTGTATCCATCTCAGGGGTTTCTCAGGGCGTCCCGGGGGGTTGTCCCATTCAAAACGTTCTTCTGGAATGGAGTGAGCACCACTGCAGGAGTCTCTGGAACATTCATGACAATTCATGAAAAAGAGTCCTTCGCATCTCCCGTCGTCTTCATCGCACAAGTGAACGAGGGAGAAAATCTGTCAAACAGCCAAGAATTACAAATGCCGCAGATGATGAGCCCGAAAAGACTGAGGCGTTATCTGTCAGACTAATTGATTATGAGAGAAGATTGAGAGTGAGTGAGGGATCAACACTAGTCCGTTGACTAGAGGCCATTGGGAAAGTGAGTTGGGTCCAGACGTCCGACCAAACACAGATTATGGAAAGCAGCCCAATGATGTTACATCGTCAAATGATTATGGGATGATAAGAAAACTGCGGTTCAAATCCATTCACCACAAGTCTGGTTCTACCACTGTTATTTTGCACGGGGTGATCACACACAAAAATGAGAAAATTCACATCTCCCACTAAAGCACGTACATCCTCAAGACACCCCGAGAAACCCCTGAGATGGATACAATTACTGTGAAACATCTTGACTCCAGTTTGTCTCTCTTTTGTTTGCTGCTGTGAACCGATTCTGATTTGATCAGATCACGTAAATCCAAACGCTTGAAGTGCCGACAAGAGATCTATGAGGAAAATCGATGCATTTCAGTACACGCAGAGTACAAGGTTCAGCCGAATGAATTTATGATCGTAAGAAATGCCAATAGCTTATTTGCATATTCTGACAAATTGTGTTATGGAATTAGAGGATTTGAACTTTTGAGAAAAATATGCTTATTTGTTAGCCCAGCTGCTTAGTGAATATTTCCTCCCCTATATAACCTCCTCAGACAGGCTGCTGCAGGGTGATCAGAGCAAGAAAATGCTTTTAAGTCTTCATAATGCTTGAAAAACCCTTTTATCTGACTCAGGTCCAGTAACAGCAAACGAATATAGCGTGCACAGTAACAGTTATTGACAATAGTGAGGGTCAAATGCAAGATGCTATCACGTGCTCATCTCTGCCCCATCTGTCTGGCTCAAGCACACAACGGATGGAAGATAGATCTGGATTCAAGCATTCAAATCTCTGTTGAAACCGCACGCACTTGTGTTTCCTGGCATGTGCCTGGCGGCTCACGTCTGCCCCTCCCACACTCTCACAGACCTCTTATCTCACATCCAACTTTTATCTGTTGAAGCATAATTCGAACAGTTAAACCCAGTAAGTCTCCAACCTATTTATTTCGTCGCACAGGAAGTGCATCACAAAGCCCTGTGAGAGGCATCCTGAGTGTGTCTAGCACTCCTCCACGTCCCACTTCCAAATCCCCCCACTGCCATAAACCTCTGTTTAGACAACTGAGCTCCCAAGAAGACCAAAAAAAAATCATATCTGCAAAAAAAATTATCTTGCAATTTAGAATAATTGCTTTGAATACAAAGGTTTCAGGTGTTGGCAAGGACCGCCTTACAAAATTAGATTCTGATACTATCCGAATAAACATTTAGGTGGGAAAAGATTTCCTCCACAAATGCTAAAAACTAGTGTAAATACACATCACAAATGATCACAAAGTTTTGGGTTTGTTCAACTTGGATTATATATATTTTTTATGAAACTTTTACAATTATGTTTACATGAAGTGGTGTCTTTTGATATTTTCAGTTTGATTGTCCTGGTACTTCCCGATGATGTAATAATCTTCATGTTAATGTGGAATAAAGGTCCATCAATTTTGCTTTGGAAGAATAGAAACAAAGATGCTCCTCATATCTCCAGGACTTGCCAGAGAATAATTTTCTAACAACTTCTATCTGTTATTTCTGGCAGATAAGGTATGTTGGTGTTTCGAAAGTGCGTGTCTGTTAGGGTTGTGGTCATGGACGCTGGTGTGAACAAGCAGTTTGTGTGCTTCCCTGAACACCTCCGCCCCTCCTCTGTTCTCCAGGGAAAGCGCAGGAAGATGAGGACCATCAGTCAGTCATGGACGGACTGGTACTCTGTGTGTGTGTGTGTGTGTTTGGGCAGCAGCAGGCGTGTTGGTGTAATGTACTCTGTTATTAGTTTCTCACAGGAGAGGTGCACTATGGGATAATGAAGACCATTGTGCTGGTTGGCAGTGCCACCTGATGCCACCCTGGGGTGAATGGACTTTGGGTGAATGAGAGAGAGAGGACAGGGACGTCAAGAGAATGCCAAAGTTATCATTTCAGTTGTCTAATGCTGGGGGTAGAAACTACTGTTATTTATTGTCATAAACTGCTACCATCCTTTGTCAATATTCCATAATCTTGGAGATACAAAAAGGAAATACAGGTAGAGGGACGGGAGTATGACATGCATCATTTCCCAGCCAGACCTCCAGTTCTCCAGCATGACAGCTAATGGCTAGTTATCATGGACAGCTCTATAGGAGCTGGAGTCATGTCGCTTTATAAACATGGAGAGGACCAATGGTTTCACAGGGATGCACTCTAACATGAACACATGCCTGGTCCGGCTAAATGAAAACAAAGAATGGAGAAGCTCTGATCCCCAACCACCCGCGCACACACGCCCTTTCTGATGCACATAATGAATTTACTGTCATAATAGTAAGACTTTGCTTAACTAAAACCGTTTTCCTGTGATAACATTACTTTCCCCCCCCCCTCCAATACATCATAATTTCCCTCCATTAGATTTTCCTCAGAATATTACAACTTCTGGATTTTTGCAAGACTTTCTTCCATGACGTGAATTTAATGACTGACGCAACTAAACATGTAAAGTAACTTAGAGAATTTTAACAGGTAGTTCTTAATAGAAGATAAGCATCAACCTGGTTTGGGCCTAGTTGTAATATTTTGTGTGTGTGGCTATGAAGAGGAGTCATCATGTCCACCCTGCTCTGCTCTGTACTCCCTGTTCCACTCTCCGTCTCTCTCTTTGTGCTCACTTTGTAGCAGACATATCACAAATGTATTTTTTGCTGCAGGTGGGTGTTGTTGTTTTTTTTTTGTATGACACCTACGGTTGTACTCGTTCTCCCATAGCCACTCCTATTCTCGTGTGTGTGTGTTTGTGTGTGTGTCTGTATTCTGTTCCCAATCTCCGAGGCAGGACAGATATGATGATGTAGGAGGCAGCTCAAATTGCCTCTCCCCTGTCTTTGTTCCTTTCAAATTCGTTTTTTCCTCTCCTTGTTCAGACAAATAGCTGATATGAAGCTTTCCATTTAGTGTGTGTGTGTGTGTGTGTGTGTGTGTGTGTGTGTGTGTGTGTGTGTGTGTGTGTGTGTGTGTGTGTGTGTGTGTGTGTGTGTGTGTGTGTGTGTGTGTGTGTGTGTGTGTGTGTGTGTGTGTGTGTGTGTGTGTGTGTGTGTGTGTGTGTGTGTGTGTGTGTGTGTGTGTGTGTGTGTGGGGAAACAGTCTGTTGCATTGATCATCTGCACAACTTCCCCTCTATGTTTGACTGTTGATATGCAGAGGCAATTAGCATGTGTGTCTGTGAGTATTTGTGTGTGTAACTCGACAATATTTGTGGTGTGTGTGTGATGCATTGCTTGTAAAATGCCGACTGGGCCCGTTGGGAGGCTTAACTGGATGGGTGCTGGCGTCTTTTCTCCCTTTCCTGGACTGTATTCTCTGTCTGTCTGCCTCCCCTTGCTTCCATCCCTCCACCCTGTCTCCGTTCATCGCCTCATCCCATCCGCGCTCCAGAAAGTGCGCATCCTTCCGGCTTGTTCCTTCCGCATCCCGCTGCCAGTGTCGAGAGCTCACACTCATTGATCTCCCTCTAAATAAGTTGGCCCAAGCCTCAGCAGTTCTGCGCCCCCCCCCACTCCCCTTCCCCTCTGCTGAGAGAGGTAGAGAGGGGAAAACCTGTTGTGGTTTAGCTCCAATACAGTGCCGCATGGCGCAGTGCACTAGACTCAGGCATGTGAGAGCCGAAACTGGCTGATGATGCAGTATTTCACACACACACACACACACACACACACACACACACACACACACACACACACACACACACACACACACACACACACACACACACACACACACACACACACACACACACACACACACACACACACACACACACTGATATGGATGTGGACATTGGTCACCGTGGCACATTCTGTTATGGCCGTGTGTCGGCCGATTGAGATTAGCCAGTGGTAAATATCTCACTGTTTGTAACTGTGTCGCGATTTCTGTTCAACATGGAGACAGAGAGCTGAATGTGGCTGTGGACATGCCTCCACACACACACACACACACACACACACACACACACACACACACACACACACACACACACACACACACACACACACACACAATACTATAATACCCACAGCCTAAGACGGGAGCTTGACTTAGCTTTTAAATCAGTAAATAAAGTCTTCCGTCAGAGGAGGAGAAACGGCCAGGGCAGATGTAATGGGTGGGATGAGCAGCTTCCAGGTGTGAGTGTGTGTAATTGTGTGAGTTTAGCGCAGGGCGTTCCTACAATCCTGAAGTTTTTCCCCCACCCGGTGAAAGTACTTCACAGAATATTCCTGCATATTATGTGCTTCAGTAAACACACTTCAGCGTTCTATGCCTTTAGGAACTGCTTTTCCTCTTTTGTTTCATTAACTTTGTGAAACTGCAAATGGGCTGATGTCGAGTGTTTTGCTTCTTCTCTGTTGTGTCTTTTTAAAGTGCTTTTGGATCGCAGGTGGCGTTTTCACCTCTTTAGTTGCTCTCCAGTCCGGGACGCATTCACAGGACGAGTCCTTTCACTCAGCATCAGGCGATGGGTAAGCGGTGTTCTGACTTTCTCATGTTGAAGTGCTGATTCAACATGACGCTTTAATAAAAGCTCTGGTAACACAAGAATGTGGTGCAGTGGAATTGATCCTCGTTTTTGTGATGGCTGATGAGGCTAGTGTTAGTCCGAGAGTCTCTCCATTATCTTCCTTCTCTTCTACGTACTCCCCCAACTTCCTTGATACATCACATTGTTCAATAACGAGATGAAGGCCCCCACAATTCATTGCGGTACCATTGTTCAACGTGACGCGCCATGCACAAACGTAAACGATTAAATCAATAAGAGTATGAATATGACCCAGAAGTAGGGCTGCCACTAAAGATTATTTCCATTATCGATTAATCTATTTAATATTTCCTTGATTAATCGATTAGTTGTTTGGTCCATAAAATGGTGAAAAATGTTGATGTTTCCCAAAACCCCAAGATTATGTTTTGTTTTGTTGATACACCAAAGATATTTAGTTTACTGTCATAGAGGAGCAAATAAAACAGAAAATATTCACATTTAAGAAGCTGAAATCAGAGAATTTTGACTTTTTCTCTCCTTAAAAAACAATTTTAATCGATTATCAAAATAGTTGGCGATTCATTTTGTAATCGATTAACTGTTGCAGCTCCACCCAGAAGGAACGCACATCATCATGGAAATTACTGTAACATATGAAGCATTTCCATCGGATGTCACACGGTAGCAAAACACACTGAAACATGCTGATGGACCCGCTGCATTTTTTTGTAGTCCATCTTCGGAAAGGTGTAGTTGCACCACGACAGACGCACGTCAATAACATCCGCTGCGTAGTGACGTAGTTCAGTGAAAGTGGAGTCGGATTCTCTGAGCAGCGCTGTCGGCTTTTCCTAAGTCCTATGAGTTCTCCCTTACACCTTTCCTTGACCTCATGACGTTTTCCATTGAGGTCAAGGAATAGTAGATAGGAAATGACGATACGAAGGTAATCCCAATCCACCCATATTTGTTCAATCAACTCTTGTCTTCAAACCATTGCTCCGTCTTATGTGGAACAGTTTTCACTCCAACAGAGGAGGTCAAATAAAAGGGCTACAGTGGCAAATCCACTTTGCTGGTTTTAATGATGGTGTGACCAGGCCGTGGGGCTCATGTGATGTTTCCACGTTTTCATAATCCTGCTTTTCTTTTTTTTTTACCCAGATAAATAGTGTAGTGCAGTCAACGTTAGTTTTATGGATTCTTGTGGCAAACACAGTTACATAATATTAATTATTTTGTTGTAATTTTCAGCCTGAACTGATGAAATGAATCCGACAGACCCATCTGTTTGTGTTTAATCCATTCAATACCTGACACATTTAGATTCTTTAATCGGTCTGATGGGAGAATAAATGGGTGGGGATGGGGGGTTATAAAGATCCAATATTTCCCTAACTCAGTCCTGCGCATTTATTTTCATCTGTTGCCCAGAATGGCCTCATCCTCAGTAGGTGACGGCTGTGTGCAGTATGCACAGATTATGTAAACACAATGCTGGACTCTGATGAATTTACTGCTTCGGGTTCAATGCAGACACTTATTAGCTCTGGATCTGATAACAGCAGTATGTCGAGGATGTTGTAATCGGTGCAGAGAGAGACTGTTAAAGTTACGCAACAAAGACAGAAGTTGAGGATTGTGCCTCAGAGCTGCTGTCATGTGATCTCTCACTGTGTGTGTGTGTGTGTGTGTGTGTGTGTGTGTGTGTGTGTGTGTGTGTGTGTGTGTGTGTGTGTGTGTGTGTGTGTGTGTGTGTGTGTGTGTGTGTGTGTGTGTGTGTGTGTGTGTGTGTGTGTGTGTGTGTGTGTGTGTGTGTGTGTGTGTGTGTGTGTGTGTGTGTGTGAACTTCATTGATCTACTCTTGTACCTATGTGTTCAAGGTCCCCAGTGACCACACACACACACACAGGCATAACTATTACATATTAATTTGCTGCCTTCAATTTATCATTCTATCTTTTACTATGCATAGTATTAATGCAAATACATTTGCTCTGTAAGGGCAGCCTGTCATCGCACTCACATTGTATTCAATTCAGTTGGAAGACACACACACACACACACACACATACACACACACACACACACCTCAGATGCACATGTAGCAGCGGCAATCAGTAGCTGTGCTTGTGTGACAAGGCTGGTTAATCACAGGACAGTGAGTGCATCATTCATCTAGGTGTCTGTGTGTGTGTGTCTTTTTGTGTGCACGCCTTTACCTGTGACACCCACTTGCTTTAAGATAGATGGGCATCATTACCCTTAAATTAATTTAAACTCGCACCTTGAATTCCCTCACTCTCACTCCCCTCCTGTTTCTCTGTCCTGCTTGAGATGTGATCACGCTCCCGGCGCTCAGTAGACAATGCGGTGGAGGACGTGAGTGTGCAGCAGGTAAACATGTGCGATACAGTGGGAGCACAATCAGACTCCCACAGTAGGTTGTTTTCAAGTTAATCATCTCGCATCAGAATGCAGGAACGAGTACCCGAACAGATAAGAGTCTGGAAAGCTTCTTTGCACCTGATGGCAGAAATAGTGGTTTAGGAACAGATGAAAAACAGACCTCCCACTCCACTTGAAATAGTAAATGGTTAAAATGCCTGTGTTGCATTTGATAGTGATGTTAGTTTGAAATCCTTTTGGTTTCACGGCATTCATCTCTAAAAAACGTTGACAACAATTTCTTTAATTTACCACTAATTATATCTAAATAAGATACAGGATTCTGATGCCTCGCATACCCGAGGTTATGAGTTCGAGCCCCGACCTGACAGAGCAGTCAATAACAATAACAACAAACAATCTTTCTCCAAAATCACTTATCATCCCATTTAAGGCCTGATAAACATTGCAGTGATCACCAATTGTGTCTGTGAGTAATTCCAACCTGCCTGGTTAGGTGGTAAACTAGGTGGTAAACTGTTTCAAAATCATGTCTCTTCTTATGTAACCATGGAGACGACATGCTGGTACGTGAAGTACACTTGATACCAGCCCAGCCACGCACAGGCTGACACATTCGTCCCAGGATGGATTCTGCACACAAAATATCCTACTGTTATAGGAAGAATACTTTTCTATCTTAGGACTTTTATTAAGGGCAGAGCCCCTCAGCCTACAGGGGGTTAGTGTGTGGCACACCATGGGCAAACATTATCCACTTGGATCAGTGGAGTAGCAGTGGGGGATTTGACAGGGGTCTTGGTGTGTTTATCTGTACGGGTGTGTGTGTGTGTGTGTGTGTGTGTGTGTGTGTACTTGTAACTTCTATCAGTTTGAGTTACTTCTCATGGAGCGAGGACATTGGCGTCAAAGGGCTGTTTGTGGTGTTAGACTTGGTTTTAAGGTTCAGGTTAAAAATAAGGTTTAGGGTTTGGGTAAGGGGATAGTAAATGTATTGTATCAATGTTCGTTAATCTCAACCATCCTCGTGAATATAGAAGTGTGTGTGTGTGTGTGGTTCCAAGTCAAAGCAGCGGGAGTGCAAGTACCTGAGGTCGTACAGAACAGAGGTTCTACCAACAGTCATCTTACCTAGGCCTAAAAACATCTTCTTTTGGATGAGATCCTTCGGCCTGTGCCCAGAATCCAACCAGTGCCCATCGTTTCTTTGAGAATGGACAGCAAATCCGGGCAGATCCCTCAGCTCATCTGTACAATGAAAGCTGTAAGAGAATTTGTTCCAGTATCACAGGAATATCGTGAGGACACTCTGGCCTAATGCAATGTAGTACACACTGGGTTAAAGATTGATAGATTTGCCAAAAATACTGAGGTTCACAAGTTGAACTATTTGGCAACAATTTTATAATAATAATGATAATAATAAATTTCATTTATAGAGCACTTTTCATTGCTAAAAGCAATCTCAATGTGCTACAGAGTAGAAAAAAGATAAAAGAAATATAAAAAAATAGGTTTAAAAAGAAAAAACATCGGTGGAAGAAAAAGTAAAAAAATGTAGGATCATGATGAATGTCAAACATTTTAAAATTTCATTTGGAACGGGCAGAAACTCTCAGCTGACCAGGCAATGGTGTAACTTCAGTCAGCCATGTAGTGCTTGGTCAACCAATGGTGTAATCTTAAAATTAAATGGTAAATAATAACCATCGAAAATCCCAAAAGAAATTCTCAAGTGGGCATTTTTACATTGCATATTCCTGATGTTACACTGGATAGTAATGTTTATTGTAACACTGTTCAGCATTTTCTGAGATTGGAAGCCATCAACAGTTCTTCAAGTCAACATAAAGAGTCTTTGCCATCTAATAAATACATTTTACACATGGTTGACGGGAGGTGGATGTTTTTTTTGTTTTTTTGAATGTAGCGTCAGCCCCGTGTCTCTTCCACAGCCACTGAATGACTGAACCATTGCAGTTATTGCTTTAAAAGACAACCGGAGCACTCTGACCCCGCGCTACGCTGTCGCTGACCTCCGACTCGGATCTGCGACCACTTCAGTCACAGAGACTCCTGTGATCACGACGGCCCTTGAAGGGACAAACCTCTTAACACACCATGTGGGCAAAGTTGACTTTTACTAAAGACTGAAGATCTTTTATCTGTTTTTAGTTTCCTGGAAATAGTTCTCTAAGCTGATTTGATCGTTATCTCAGCGTGTCTGATTTTCTTTTGCACTCAATTTGACCTCATGTGTTTGTGCTTGATTTTTTTTGGTACCATCAGTATGACATTTCAATCAGAGTGAGGCAAAAACATTGATTCTGTCTCGGGCATAGTCGCTCCTCTTTTTTCAGGGTATAACAGCAGTAGCATCGCAGAGGACCCAAGTGCTAAATAGGTATTAGAGAATGTCTGTTATCATTTTCATAATATTTTTGATCATAGTCTTTCATAATGTAATTATTAGAGCCCACACAGTTAGTCATGTTTCATTAAATATTTAACAAACCTTTTCACAAAGACATTTTACAGCCTTTTTTAAATCTGTGTATACACACAGTATTTATCTATATTTATAGTGTGTATAAATATATTGTTGTATATGTTATTAATTATACCTGTGCTTTTCCGGCTGCTCTGCAAAAAGAGCAGTTGTGGGTTAGTTGTGGGAAGTTCACAACTTCATTAGGATTCTTCTTCCGCTGCTACTTTGTTTCATTTGCTTTTTAAACGACACCAATCTGCAGTGCATTTGGTTTTAATTTCTGCCTCCACACTATTTTCACGCACTTTTGCATGCCGCCTAATTTGAGAATCTAACACGGTGATAGTAAGGACCACTGCTATGTTTCACACTGGGCTTTTTTACATGCATTCAAATGTGTTGGCAAACAACTATAACCAGGGAGAGGCTGCATACAGCACAACGCTGACGAAAGCCTGAGGCTACTGCACTGGTTAGCATTAACTCAGTGTAGCTCTTTTTTTTCGTTCTGCCATATTCTACTGTGCTATTTTCACAGGAATGACATGTTGCTACGGCACAGCATTACTTATTGTGGTCTTGACAATCTTGACATTTTTTACTATTTTATAAACATTAGTGTGATAGATGACAGAATCTTGATGACAAAATTTGTTTAACATTTGACGTCAAGTTTTTAGATTTGCTTTTTCGTTTCCCATCTGCTAACATGGAGGAGGCGGGGTTTATGACCTATACTGAAGTCAACCACCAGGGGGCGATCCATGTGATTTGGCTACATTTTTGTGGCGCCGTCTTGTGGTCCATCTTCTTACAGTCTGTGGATAAAACCATCGTCAACAATTCAGGTTCTTGTTTTGACTTGGTTGTGACCAAATATGGGGTTTGCTGCGTTTTGGCTATGTAGCACAGATATGATGAATCAAGTTTACTTATATGTTAACTACAAAGTAATTTATTATACCTCAGTGTTTAGTTTACTGCTATTTAGCTTTTTTATATCCTACCAACAATAAACTTCAATGGGAAATAAAATTCCTGGATATTTGGGAAATTCTATTTGCATGATCATGGTCACATATTGACACACACCTCTGCCAAGTTCAATCCAAACATTTCATAATCAGTGGATTAGTGATATCAGTAAAACCTTTTGTTTCTCTTCTCACAGTTCAGAGCATGTTGCAAGATCATGATACACCAAGAGAGAACAAGCTGATGTTTTACTTCTCCCCGACGGTGTAGGGTGGAGAAGCGTTACGTCACACCGTGACAAAGACGATGCCATCTTCATGTGCTAGAGTTTTATGTTTTCTTTTCCTCCAGTGAACTCAAAATGCACTGAGGAAATTGGTCCACTAAGTGGATTTAGCAAGGCACCAGAGTGGAGCATGTTCACTGTCACCAGTCCAAGAGCTTTAGCTCAGTGGTTGTTTGGGAGACTGAGGGCTGGGCGGGGGCATTTCCCCAAAAATGTTTACAAGGTCATGCAACACTGGTGCCAGATCAATATATACAGATTGGCTGGGTTATGAAAAATAGGGATTGTATTTGTGAGTGGAGGTTACCACAAAAGCTGCTCTTATTGCCTTTTCCTTTGCTTTTACTTTAATACTGTTTGGCATGTGTGCGTGTGTGTGTGTGCGCGTGTGCGCGTGTTTTCTGACTCTGTCTGTGTTGGCGCTGTTGGGCAGAACTCTCATTCGAATTCAATTAGCACATCCCTATACGATGTTTCCCGTGGGACCTGTATTCGTTAAAAAGCCTCTGTTTATCCACAACGTTGTTTAATTCACAGTCATTGTGTATCTTAACCGTATAGAGCGCTTGATGATCCCTGGAGATTTGCATTCAGGGGTCAATAGTTGCCGATTTTATTCCAGTTTTACATCTCAGAGTCATTATTATTACAGAAATGATTCTATATCTTGGGAAATATACATACAGCCTCATATCCTGCAATATGAGGCTGTATGTAGTCCACAATTTCTCCTCCTCCCCCATCTTGTCCTTGTCCTTCTCCTCCTCCTACTCCTTCTTCACCTCCTCCTCCATTTTCATTTTCTCCTTCTCTTCCTTCTTTGCCTGCTCCTCCTTCTACTTCTTCTTCACTTCCTCCTCCATTTTCATTTTCTCCTTCTTCTCCTTCTTCTTCCTTTCCTTTCTATAAGAGAGCTGAGAGGACTCTTATTAAAAAAACTGGTGATGGGGTGTAGCTGGTGGGGGGTGCAGTTTAATGCAGCTGCATGCTGATGGCTGCAGGTTACGCACGCGCACACGCACACACACAGTCAACAAGAGGAGGGGGGCTACAACTTAGTGCCAAGCGGACCAGTTTGTCAATATCTGTAATGGAATAAAGGCTGCCTCACACAATATCCAATCAACCTGTGTGTGTGCGTGTGCGCGCGTGTAACTGCAGTCCCTGTATTTCTGAGTCTTCAGTGACTCTTTCTGATTTTATTATTTTCCTCTCACCTGCGTCTGTATCTGACTTTCTGCTCTCGCTGATTTTATTTATTTTTTGTCTTTCCCACACGCTGCAGTTCTGTTTATGTTGTGACTCTCATATTTCCATCTCTCTTTCTCCCCCTCTGTATAATGTTTTCTCGTTCTCAGTCCACTTCTCGAGCGTTCACACACTTGTTGAATCATTTCCTTCTTCATTTTTCAGCTCTCTCTCTCTCCCTCTGTGTCCCTCTCGTTGTCTTTCTTCTTTTTTTTTTGTCTTTCTCTCGGTCTCACTGTCTGCTCTGCGGCAAATTATTGTCACAGCTGTGTTTTCTCAGTCAGATGTCAGTGATAAGTTTGCTGAACTGTGTGTGTGTGTGTGTGTGTGTGTGTGTGTGTGTGTGTGTGTGTGTGTGTGTGTGTGTGTGTGTGTGTGTGTGTGTGTGTGTGTGTGTGTGTGTGTGTGTGTGTGTGTGTGTGTGTGTGTGTGTGTGTGTGTGTGTGTGTGTGTGTGTGTGTGTGTGTGTGTGTGTGTGTGTGTGTCAGTGTCAGTCAGGGGGGGAGGGAGGGAGTACAGGGCAGTGCCATGGTGGTGCCTTCCCACGTCCCAACTGAGCATGTGTGAGAGACAGAAAGTGACAGACCGAGAGATTAACACTGGAAGCCATTGTGCATAAATGTCTTGTCTCCCTCCTTTCCTCCCCCAGTCTCACCCTTTTCTCACTGGGACTCCATTGTCTGCTCCCTGACTGTTGCCTCACTTCAACCGAGATCCTGTGCTGTTATGAGAAATAATCATACATTTTACACATCCCCTTATGAAGTGTAATTTTGTTTGAGATTCCAAATGGTAATATAATACTAATACTATGATTTGGTAAAAAAAAAATAACTTGAAGTTCAAAGGGCTTGTGTTATTGACTGAGTACATTTTTACATAAGGTCAGTTTATTTTCGAAATAGTGGCGCTGATTTATGAATGATTGACTTTGTGAAGACATAAGTCAAGAGATTGATTTTCTTTGTTTCAAAGTCGTCAGTATGTTTTTCTTTGTTCCACTCTTGGCCTTGGATTGTCGCTGTGACATTGTGACTGAGCTAAATTCATAATTCAAGTCAACAATTGACAGTATATATATATATATATATATATATATATGAAAAGATATGGACAACTTTGTGGTAGTTCTTGATATAATCCAGTGCTATTAATAAATCACGCAGCTTTTTTTCTGTCATTAACTGTTGGTTGGAGACAATGAGCAATTTGAAGACACATCTTGAGAACTTTTGATCTGGATTTGAACTATTTTTGACTTTTTCACAGTTTCATTTTTGATAGGTCTTATTGTAAGTGATGCACACTGGCTTTCAGGGACTATTAAAATAGAAGAATAGGAAAAAAAACAAGGACTTAAGTTGTGTTCAATATGTTTGCACTCTTGGAGGAGGAGGCTCAGCCTGCAGTTAACTGATTCATCTGCATTGTGTTGATTATTTATATCTGGAAGCGTAGAGATGCAAACAGGGTCCACAATTAACTTTTTGGTCTTTCTGCCAATGATTGTGAAACTGGGAAAAAAATATATAGAACTAACGTCAGTGTTTCGTGTTGTCCAAGAGGTGTGTTGTGGAGGCAATGTGGCCCTGGGGAGGTTGAGAGCAACTTAATGATAGAATCTTGGAGAATATTTTAATGTATTCATTATTATATACTAATTTTCCACAGTAAATTGGTATTTGAAACAAGTACGGTGATCAAGTATCGTACGGTACAACCAAGGTTTGGTGGGTCAAACTGTCCTCGGTTGCTCTCCTCATCCCCTCTTCTCTCTGTCACTATCTGTCCCTCCATCTTCAATCTCTAATCCATTTTCCGTCTCTGTCCATGGAGGTTAAACAAACACGTAATAAGTATATGAATTAATAAAGGACAGTTATTTTTCATTGACACTTGACGTCTCCTACAGCCTGTGTCGATGCAAGGAGAAGTGATGCGTGTGACAGACGTAACAGCACATTGCTGCTGCTACAGTAAAGTGTGTATGCTGTTGGTGGTGATCAGGTTATTGAAGTCAGTCACACACTGTGTAGATGAACTCAGGTTGCACTTTGGTATTTACTGAAAGACCATTACTGACAGGGAAGAGAGCTGGGACAGGAGCTCCCCACCTAGATCCATTGGTGATCCCCCCAGACAGACGATCGATTGGTTGGATTGAATCTTTGTTGGCAGTTAGCACTTATTGCTAGGTGTATCTCGATTCTTTCCATGCCAGAACAGACACAATAGCAACCCTTGTATCGAGCTGTTAAGATGGTGGTCAGCGAGGCTCAACTACTGATTTCCACTACATAGTCGAAATAACGCGTGGAAGGGATGAGGCTAATTTAGTGTCTTGGATGCTAAGTTTGGACCCTGCATGCAAAGAACATTGATTCCAATTGTATATTAAAGGGACAGTAAGCGATTTTGGAGAGAGCGTGTCTCACTCTCTGTTGTTGTTGTGATTTTCCTGCTCTGGCCGGGGCCGCGAGCCCGGGCTCTCTGGTACTGGGAGACCGATTCGCAAACCACTAGGCCAAAACCAGCGGAGCTGCGGCGCCCCCCGCTGGCACGTATCTTAAGGTGTCGACGAGTGATGTTCACAAACAGCACTCGCAGTGTTGTGTGGTGCGGTCCGCACCACTGTTTTGTTTTCGATTTACAGAGCCAGGGCTGAGCTGAAAACCCCGATTTTTTTTCTATTTCCTGCGCACATACAGATCCGGCAGGTAACTGACCGCGAGGAATTATCCGCTGACTTTTACAAAAACATTTATTGCTTTAGAATCGCTTACTGCCCCTTTTAATGAGCCAAATTGTATGGCCATGCACATCAGAGGAGAAAGTAATGTGATATAAATGAAAGTCTTTTGGTGATTAGACCCCTTTGTAATTGCATCATGATTAAAAGAGGGTGAGGCGTAGGACAGGAACCAGGACTTTGAATATGAAGACTGGAGGTGATTAGGATGGTGGAGGGTCGCAGCCATTCACTGAAATGACAGAGCACGCCAACAATCGGCTAATCGGGAGTTGTTGGTGTGGTAATCCCTTATGTGGTGGTCTGTGTCAACAGGTTAAATACAAGCCACAAAGAACCTTGTGTAACTGGAATGATTATGATGCATTGTGCAGCTTTTAATAGATCACCTGCACTTGGCGCATTACGCCTCTACAGTCCCACACTGACGTAAATGTCCAGACAGCCACAGAGCACCGGGGGAAGATTCTCTTTGCTGTCTTTTTTTACCCTGCAATTCATGATGTGCGCCTCTGAATAAAGTGGACTATGTGGAGCTCAGTGTGGTTGGAGTCATAGTACAGTGCTGTCAAACATTGCACCTGAACAATTCCCCTTATGGGAATCTGTCCTGTCCACCAGAACTGCTCCTCTACTGACATGACACCCTCGCTGCTCACTGCAGTGTCCTCATTCTCCACACTATATATATATATATATATATATATATATATATATATATATATGTGTGTGTGTGTGTGTGTGTGTGTGTGTGTGTGTGTGTATATATACTGAGTGGGATGGATGGTATAGATTATTGCGGAAGTATATATTTAGAAAAATGTGTCTGAAGTAATGGATCGCACTAAACCGTTTTCTTTTGTTGTTTGGGTCTCCTTTTCATAACGTGAAATTTAAATGGACTTCTTATTCAAAAACTGAAAACAGCGTTGACACATGAGACTCTTATTAATTACCAGTCTGGATAGAAAATGCATTGAGAAGGTTTCATTCCATCGGCCCAGGGCTGTTTCAAAGACAAATCAGTGTTAGCATTGGCCTTCAAAGCTGCATGTGGCCCCCGAACCTTGGAAGGAAGGAAGGACACGGTGGAAGTGAAGCATTTGGAGAGAGCAGGAGAGCCGTTTGCCAGCAGAGCTGAATGTGCCCAAGTAAATATGGGTTTTCATAATGAGGCAACAGAAGAGTGCACCTGCTGCGCACACACACACACACACACACACACACACACACACACACACACACACACACACACACACACACACACACACACACACACACACACACACACACAGTCCACAGGTGAATATCAGTGCTTTGAGTGGCTTTTTCTTGTGGCAGTTGTCAAGACGTGGCACTAATATCAATGTGCAGCTGCCAGCGCGCCTTGGAGACTATTTCTGAAGCAAGAGAATAAGGCAGCAAATGAAGGGAGAGGGAGAGAGATTCAGGCTGTCACATTAGTCCAGCATCAGTGCTCATCTGTGTAACTGATATAGAGAGAGAGTGTGTGAGTGTGTGTGTGTGTGTGTGTGTGGGTTACTTAATTTGTCCTCTGTGATATTGTATCTCATCAAACTGAATAATCATATTCATTTAACTAAAACCCAGCAACATAATGAATATATACATTGCGCAATCTGGAGTACGTTGTTTTTTGAACAGGGGGCGTATGGTTGAATAGAGGTTCAGTCACTTTATCGTGTGCATGGGCGGACGTGTACTGTATTTCACTGTGTGTCTCTGCTGTCCTTACAGCGCTAACAGTAGGCAGTTGTGAGGCCTCCACCATCAATCACCGTGGCCATTCCTCCAGCGCTCACAGCTGCACTCTTTCATTCTCCTGTCCTCTCTCCTTCCTCCTGTCCTCTCTCCTTCCTCCTGTCTCTCTCCTCCCTCCTTAAAAATCTAAATTCAGCTCACATTGTCGGATGGATTCTGTACATAGTGCCAAACTTCCCAGGCCCCCCCCACCCCCGACCCCATACACACACACACACACACACACACACACACACACACACACACACACACACACACACACACACACACACACACACACACACACACACACACACACACACACACACACACACACACTAATCCATTCTCCTTTTCCTCTCCTCTTTCTTCACCTTTCTTTGCAGTCTGTCCATCACTGGCACTGACACCTCCTGCGGCTTTTTCCTGCCCCTTATTTTTCTGTCATCCGCCCGCCCGCCCGTCCGTCCATCCTTCCTTCTTTTCTTCCATCCGTTTGTCCAGCTCTGGGTCAGTGTGAGAGAGCCCCTGAGGGTTGGCATGGCAGTCTGGCGCAAGCACACAAGACTCCCACTTAGCCCCCCTCCCGAGGTGCCCCACATGAATATTGGGAAATCTTTATTTACTGTACATTCTTCCACCTGTCGTTCTCCTTTTGAGGTGGGCTTTTGCATCTATATAATTGATACAGTCCCGCTTTTCACGGAGAGTGTTTTTATTTTATCCGACTTCTAAGAATTACACTTTCTCTTAAGAATGATCTGAATGGCCAACTTGAATGTAAAAAAGTTCTTTACTGAGTGTAAAGAATGAGAGATATTTATGTCTGTGACTTGCTGCTGCTTCACTTAACCATAATAGTAACATTTAAAGGGGAAGTACACCTATTTTACACATCGAAGTGTGTTCACATGCAGGTGGGAACTACAACTGCACATCTCCAGAGATAAATTACCTCAAGTATTGTCACTTGAGTTAGTGTTGATCGGGTCTGAAGACTACAGGTTTTAAAAGTAAAGTTGTATAGAAGTGGTTGAATAAAATAAAAAAAGTATATCTCTGGTTCAGTTTTTATTTTGTCATTTTAATGTCAATCATGAGTCCAACAATCTAAATGCAACAATAATTTGGTCAAGTAATTCTTACAGCCAATCAGTGTCGAGGCTTCCATGTCATATTTTCATTCTTTTAAAATCATTTTACTTTGTGGTTCAAGTTTTTGCTCTATAAAATCATAAGTGATCTGAATATAAGAATTATTTAAACCTGGATGAAGTGATAGTAAATTGCATGAAATTATTTTTATTTTTTTTAAACCAAGGCTAATCTGGAGCAATCCGGGGAAAGTCCAAATCAATAATTGAATGCTTTGTTGTTGTTGTTGTTGTTGTTGTTGTGGGTTTTTTTTTCTTTCTTTTTTTACATATATGCCTTACCACAAGAATCCCAAAAGCCCATAAATAAGAAATGCTGATCCATTATCGGTCATTATACGCTACCATGAATTATTACTAGTTCTTATAAGACAAGGACATTTAATCTTAACGATGGCTTTGTGCATCACAGCTCCCATCTGACACATCTGACATAACTCTCTGTAAAGCTTTGAATGTTTGCTGATAATTCTCACTCAACATTCAAAGCCCAGAAAATGTAAACTTTGTTTTCATAATGCAGTCAATTTTAACATTTAAGAATTAACAATGACCCAGTGTTTTCCCTCCGCACATTTATCCTTGTTGGGTTAGAAAAAGTCTTTACACAATCAAATTCCTTCCCCTGTCCCACACAGGCTCACTCTTCACCCTGTTCACGCAGCCCCTCCTTCAGAGCGACTGCACAATGATTTTTTTTTATTTTTTGTCCTTTTCAAATTCTTCCCGTGCCTCCTTCCTGACACACTTGCTCTCGCTCACATAAAACAAGCAGTAGGAAAAGGTGTGTGTTGAACTCCCCCCCTACCTGTTATTGTATGGATGATTGTTTTGAAAAGGAAGGCTGACGGACAAGGAAGGACACCAGCTTATCTGCCTTTTGTCACCTTTTTACTGCACCACCCTGAATCTCCTGAGTGAAAATCAATGCCTGTTTTTCATTTCCACTTCACATGCACATAAAACTGACACGCGCACACACACTGTCAGGGAGCTCATTAGGCGAAGTGAGTAGTGGCGTGCGGGGCGGGAGCGGTGAGGCTCTTGTTCATTTGGGGTTGACTTCTTGGACTGCAACCAGCTTGTGTGTGCGTGTGTGCGTGCGTGCGTGCGCGCGCTTGCTATCTTGTGTGGCATTGCATGTGGTTCAAAGCCAACTACACGCACGTCGGGCTGAGCATAGTGGGGAACCCAAATGAGGGAACAAAAACCTGAAATATACATGAATGGCACTAGAGATATGCAGATACAAACACGCACGCAACACACACACACAAACACACACACACACACACACAAACACACTACAGTTAAGTGAAAAGCGTGTGTGTGTGTGTGTGTGATCTTTATGGTTATATGGGTCTGTCAGGGAGTTATGGGTTATATATATAGTTTAAAAAGGGGATTATTTATATCTATATGTTTCCATGTTTAACATTAAAGTCTATCTTATACTCTTTTTGTTTGGTAATACTGTATCTGCTGTAATGTCACTGCAGCTGTGGCTGTTGTTGCCATTCATCAAAGGAGGATAAAACAGTTTTTTGAGGTATTAGTGTTGCTAGGTGTCATAGTACGGTGACTGATGAGTGTGTATTGTACTGTATCCCTTTTCAAGAGAATTATACGTAGAGATCGTGAAATGTTATGAGATGTACACTCTGCCATTATAATGTGGATCCATGCCACGTTCACAAAGCCAAATCCTGATCGTTTTCTAGATGGCCGTGCTGATCGGCCAAATATCATCAATTAAATCTCTGTCATGGGGTCTCTTTAATACATGATGTATTTGAAAAACAATGTGTGCTAGCAGGATGGCGGATGAGGAGCTGAGGCCCAAAAAAAGAAGTCGATGTCAGCTGTGTGGCAGTGGTTCAGCCACGCATAGATATTTCTCAAAGCAAATTTATCTGAAAACTTTATTGGATAACGGTTGGCACCCAGGTAAGGAATATGACAAATCTATTCAACCACCATGTGGGGGAACATACCCGGAGTGTGTCACTCAGGTTGGTACAACCACCGCTTATCTGTATCTTACAAGGTCACGAAACATAAACAATCATCGTCATCATCGGCCGACACATCAGAGCTGTGGAAAAAAAATAATGATTACGGCAGTAAATGATGGAAAGAGGTGGCGGAGGCGATCGCATTATAACCAGCTATGGATATGGTGCTTCAAAGCTGTGGACAACGAAGGCTCAAAGTTCAGCATTTGGAAGAACTCATTGTATGGGGCAGCACTAGGCTAAAAGTTTCATCTGGAACAGAGGAATTTATATTTGGCCTACCATGGCAACGCTGGCCCTTTTTCCCACTAGGCAGTTTTTTGCTAATGTAAAATCAATACTTCTTCATTACTAGTTTGGGAAATGTCTTGCTCGGTGAAACTAAGTCTCTCAGGATGTTAACATTTATGAAAATGTAAAATTCATGACATCAGTTCTGGTGCTGCAGTGCCCCCCCCCCCCCCCCCCCCCCCCAAAAAAAAATGTCATCAGCCACCTGTTGTCTTTGTTATTTATACAATCTGTCAGGAATTCTATTAATAAAAAAGAGAACTAATGGTTTTAAACCATTTTGGTGATGTGGTTGTACTTCTCTCCTACCGACCTTTTTCTGGAATTTCTGGAAGGATTGATTGCATCGGAATAAAGAAGCTCAAGGAGAGAGGTTGGGCTTATCTCCCACGTCTATCTCACCTGATATCTGGCCTGTTGTGTCATTAAACAAGGTCACTTGACCCTTGAGGCGTATTTATGGTTTGCCTCTTTGCAAAACTGTCACTGTTTAATTGCAGGTTTGCCAGTTAGTCTTTGAACCGTGTTCTTTCATCCATGTTAAATATTTATCATGGAATTAATGCCTGGAAACAAATGACGGCTCTGATAGGATGTTGCTACACCGTCTCTCTCCTGGTCCTTTCCAGTGATAAACACTCTTCATATTAATCCTGGACTTTCCCGTGCCATCTTCCTCGCCCCTGCCGCCGGTACAATAAGTCCGGGACAACCCCTTCATCTGGGACCAATTAACGGGCTCAGCCGAGTGCCCGCGCTGACTAACGCTGAACATAATGATAGGCTTTCAACCAGTAATGCCTTTGTTCTGGATGGGTCTGTTTGTTTTCTTCCTCTGGTCAGATGCAAGTTTCAAGGGCGGTGCATCTGAGAAGGTCCATTTCCACCCTCTTGTTTTTCGGGGTCTTCTGGCTTTCCATTGTGTTTGAAGTCTCCTTACTTAATTTAAAATCTAAGGGTTGGCAAACATGAATGTGGCCGAGAATGCCATGTAGAACGGCATCTGGGGTAGAATGGCGGTCGGAATTTAATGGCAAAAACCCCAAATCGCCCTTCACATGTTTCCCTTGTTGATTTTTTCCTCTTTCCCCCCATTTGTGTTCATTCCTTCCCCTCTCCTCCCCTGAACGTCATTAGTGGATCCCGTGAGGTATTTCAGGGCTCGTCAGTCAATTCAATTTCAACCAATTACAGTTTTATTGCTCAGAAATGGTTCTGAATTGGAAACTATTCTGCATGGGTTCATCGAGAAACCTTTTGAGTTCTTTCCGAAACCTTTTTGTTACTGCTCATCTTTCATCCACTTTAGTCTATTTCATTGCTAACAAAACCGTCCACATCCGCTTAATGTCGAGCTAGTGCGTAAAAGTGCGGCTAAGCATAACAAAGGGTAGTAACGATGCATCAAAATGTATTCACTGTACGACAACGGAGGACATTCGTTCAATGTGTTTTGGCAAACCCTGCACAATGATCAAGCGACATTAGATTTCCGTAGTTGTACCTGTGTTGCCCTGGAATCAGCCAATGACGGCGTGTATAACTGAATTACAAAACGGTGAACATCTGGTTTGAAAATCAAATTGTTTTTCTGGTCTTCCCTGAATCATTAATCAAAACCTGAATTCAACAAGAGCTGGAATTGATGAACAAAATCTCAGTCTCAACTAATCATAAAATAATATCCAACATTGCCAAGGAATGGCAACTGCCGGTTCCTTGGATCACAACTCAGAGCTTTGCACCAACTCATAACTCCCTCTCTGGCACTGGGACGCTGCCCCTTACTACTCTGCCATCTCATATCCAGATAGACAATACATATGACACTATAGCACATGAAGTGTACATTTTACAGTGTCAATTAGGATCAATTGTTAGTGGATGGAAGTTGCAATGTTAGGCATTACCTCCTTCCATCTTTATGATTCTTTGCTTTATGGTGTGTGCAAGACATTTCTCTTGCAACATGTGAGTCTGGGGTATTTGTTTAGTAGCGGCATCATCTGCAAAGTACAGTTTTCTGGGCCGTGTCGGACTTCGGTATTTACCCTGTTCTATGTCACGTTCACTCTCCTCCATGATTATTTAAATGCTAATTCTTTTCCTGCATCTGCGACTCAAGGAAGAACACAAAAACGTGGCCAACATCACTGTGATATTTGAAAACAAAGTAAACAAGGGCATAATGTCAAACCACCAATTAACCAGCAGCTACGGATGGACAGTCTGACAATGCATGCCACAGTTCACACTCACATTGCATCACTCGATACACAGCAACAGAACAGGATCTGACCCAACACCATTAAGGCTTCAGAGCTAATGCACCAGAGCAAATCTTTGCATGAGGTGAAATACACAATGAGCAGCAGCACATAGTCTTAGTGAGCAACAAAGAGTGTGATTTGTAATTCGCCCTAAAACTAACACAGACTTTGGATGAATGCTTTTACTTCTGATATGCAGATTAACTCAAACACTCAAATTGTGCAGAAGGGTGTAGTGTAGGTGATGCACTTGGCTTTAGACAGCCTTCTAATGGCCAACTTATGAGAGCAGATGGTTACTTATCACAACTTTGGTACAAATGTACAATGATCCAATTTTCTATTTACTGATTTTCACTGTGCAGATTTTCAGTCTCATGGTGCCTGATGCTGCCAGCCGCTTGTTAACTGTAAAGCTCTCTGAAACCTTGAAACGCACATGGTTTGTACAACGTATTGGCAAACCACAAAGTGTAGACGGATGTTTAATGTCGATGAGTCACGTCTCCCCGACGCTTGATCCATTTAAAGAAGCCAGTGCTGGAGCTGATACCAGCGGCAGAGACTGCCGGACGGCCTCCTGACACACTTTAACTTGACGTGAACCTTCCTGTTAACGGCCACCAGCCGTTTGTTCAGGTAAATGTCCTTGATCCTGCGTTCTGACTGACAGTTGGACAATATGACCTCCTGTACTGCCTTCGATCGACCTGCTGTGATCGTCGACCCCAATAAAATGGCAGTGAACTCGAGTTTTGCAGTGCACGCTAACATGCGTGCGTGCGTGTGTTCGAGTGCGTGTGTCTAAAAATAGCCAGCATGCCCCCAATTTGTATGCATGGTGGATAGTGTTTACAAGGTGTGTGTGTGTGTGTGTGTGTGTGTGTGTGTGTGTGTGTGTGTGTGTGTGTGTGTGTGTGTGTGTGTGTGTGTGTGTGTGTGTGTGTGTGTGTGTGTGTGTGTGTGTGTGTGTGTGTGTGTGTGTGTGTGTGTGTGTGTGTGTGTGTGTGTGTGTGTGTGTGTGTGTGTGTGTGTGTGTGTGTGTGTGTGTGCGCGCATGTTTGAATGTTATCTAAACACTTTCTTCCATCAGGCCATAGAGGTCACTTTCCAAGAAACGTATGTCTGCTATCAGTGTTTGTTTTATCCTGACATGCATGAGAATTGAGTGAATTGGAAGTTTGCTCTCCTGTGTAGACCCACCCATGTCAGTGAATTATTCAAGGCAAGTGGATTGCATAATAAGTCAATGTAAAAGAAACAAGCAGGTGAGAATTTTGCATCGCTTGCGGCGGGCGACATGAATGGCATAAGTTGCTATTCGTATCTTGACGTGAAGTCGGACACTAGCTTTTGCCCCAGCTAGCACAACCACTTAGTGTGGCTTTCGCATCAGCTATCCTGTCTTTGGTCAAGCCACAGTGTGTAAAATTTAGAATAACTTTTTCACAGAAACTGAATATATTGTCCAGAAATTGAATATATTGTCCATAATTGTGTGTTCATATATGTATAATCACCTGCAACAAAGAACCAATGTGTTTTTGTCAACTTTGAATGAGTGCGGTGTGCCACCATGAAGTGTCCCCTGTCGGATGCTCAGTTGTTTGCGGTTTGTAACTTTACCACCAGATGCAGCCAGAAAATTACCAAAAATTACACTCTGGGGCTTTAAAGGTGACCACCCACGGAGGGCGTGGGCGCGTGTGTGTGGGCGTGTGTGTGAATCCATACATGGTACTGTGCATGGAGAGAAGTCATGGGTTACATTTTTGACAATGGAATGACATAGTCAGTTATGTTATAAGTGAGATTTAGTGGCGGTTTTTGTTTTATGCTTTTGCTTTTTCCAACATTAACCTTTTTTATCATGTGCCCGCCGTGTATAACACCAACACAACCATAGATATGGTGACAACAACACTGATACCACCTACAACACCAACGACAATGCCGAAGCTAACATCCACAACACTTCCAAGACCACACCCACCAACAAAAACACCACCGCCAACAGCACCAAGAGCAACAACACCAACATCACTGTTAACATTTAAAGCTGCAGTTGTGCCAAAATATAATTCTCTCCCCTCTCTCCCCATCTGCTCTGCACCGCAAGGTTTCAACTTGAGTAATAAGGTGAAATCTAGGATGTTCCAAAACACTCTGCATTTATTAATCCCACAACTGGATCAGTTTTGCAGAACTGATTAAACTGTGGCTTTTGCAGGATTTCAGAATGGCTGACAAATGTTCACTCAGAGCCTTTTTCGCCAAGAAGCTAAAGTTGCTTCCTGTCGCGCCACGATCTGCTCAGTGATGAGTTATCAGGACGAGACTTTCTCTCTCTGAGGTGAAATGCAAAATAGCGTGCACTGAAACGATCATTAGGCTGCATGTGTCTGATAATGTTGATGTCGGGTGTCGTCGTCGCTAGTATCCAACATTTGCTCATCAGCAACTCTCATCCTGCTGAAATCGGCCTTGATGACCTTGATTACCTTGCTGTGTTGTGACGGGCGGCCAAGAGGAAGTCATTAGCGCCGGTTCCTGTCCACCACCCAGGAGCATTATGGGAGGGGGAGCCGGTCTTTGGGCTGTGTACAAAACTCGGAGCTTCCTGTCTCTTGGACTGCTGACTTGACTTTTTTTTTTTGTATGTGTGTTTGTGTGTGCTGTGTAGTTTTGGTGCGAGTGTGTGAGGGATGTTACACTGGGTCATAGTTAAGGGCGAGGTTTGGCCAGTTTGGCGCCACAAGTTTTTCATTTCATTACTGTGTGCGTGCGTGCGTGCGTGCGTGCGTGCGTGCGTGCGTGCGTGTGTGTGTGCGTGTGTGTGTGCGTGCGTGCGTTTGGGTAAAGGAAAACATTTTCATTGTTTTTCTTGGGAGGTCAGTTCAGGATAAAGACTCTGAAGGTATTCCTCCACACTGACCTGTAGGCTGACCTCTGACCTGCTGGCAGGTCGAGGAGGGCCCTGATGGTACAGAGGTCATCCAGGTCATTATTAGTTTGATCAGAAGTTAAAAAAGAAAATTGCCAGTCAGCAGCACTGACATGTTACACTAGTCTCTGCAACCCTTGCAAGCACATCTGATTGGTGGAGAAGTGGCACAGCCACCATAAAATGAAGTTACATGCATCTTAAGCAATTAAAGTCAATTAAAAAATAAATTGCCCTAAGATATGAAATTCTGTAGTTTTGACTTCTCCCCGTTTTAATGTACGATGTCCGTCCCCTGACCGTTGGGGCTTGTTGTGGGCATGTTTGTATTGACTTCCTGAGCTAACGCCCTCACTGTGTCCTTCTCCAGATGTATGGGCGCTACACACAGGAGCTCGGGGTGTACGCAAAAGAGGAGGCCGCTCGGCTGAGGGAGAGCGGGCAGAGGCGATCGGTCAGCGAACGAAGCCGAACCTTGGACTTGCTGGAGTACAACAAGGGGCGCTGTGCCAAGTGTCGCAGTAAGTTTCACACCTTCTCACACCTGCTTCACCCCGGCGTCTGCCTGAAAAAAAAAGAGTTTCTCCTTATTAATCCTGGGTGTAAAATGTAATAAACCAATCAGACGGCCATCTCCCATTCCCTTCAAAGGCCGGGTGCACTTGCACCTCGGCGAGTTTCTATTAACAGGGCACCGGGGAGAGAGGGCGCTTCTGCAAAGGAAACGGACCGTCTGTGTGTATAACAAGCTTATTATTTCCTGGATGATCCCCCCGTATGCGCAAGCGTTATATTATTACCACTTATGTACTGTTATCAACTAACTTGATGTGCTGTTTCTTCGTTATAAGACCACGGGGTGTGATTCACCTGTCCTTTCATGCCCAACATACTGTTATGTGCATGTTTGTTATTTGAATATTCTTATGTCACCATAGTAACTGCAACAGCGCCTTTACAATGATATCGCCGTCATTGCAGGCGTGTTGAATCTCCGGTAAAAACACGTCACATCTGCCTACGTAAAGCCATCTGATGACGTATCGCGTTCGAAGGGGTGTCCCATTTAGTAGGGGTAGATTTTCAACCCCTTCCCCTTGTAATGAGAAATGGGACAACTAGACAACTCCATTATGACACAGTGGTATTATTTAGTCCTCCATGGGGGGCTTTTGGAGGCAATTTGGTGGCTTCATTTAATTCTAGGTTGTCTGGACATACTCTGGAGTTGGATAGGGAGAAGTAGTTACTTTAGTGAAAAGGTTTTCAAAATGGTTTCTGAAGTGAAGAAAAAGGCCAAAAAAAGAGAGTAAAATAATCCCCAAAAAATGGGAAAAATAATCCAGAAAAAAACGGGAAAAATATTCCTCTCTCTAATGTTCTTTGGTGGGGACCGAGTTCAGGAAGGTAGAAGTCCTGTAGTTTTACATCACAGCTGCACTGGTAGCTATCAGGATTAGATCGTACATTATATCTGCCACATTCGGAGCAATGGCAACGGTATACGCTCCATGAAGCAGCCTGAGCCATCTTCAGCATCACTGCCCAGAGGGGGGGATATCATTTTCACATTACCCTAGTGTTGGAAATATAATGGTGACGGCACTTTTGCTGGTTTTGAAATAGACCTGATGCCTTACTGCTCTCTGCTTTGGGAGCATTGGTCGTGCTGGACAGTGGGACGGAAAGAAAAAACCCCCTGAAGAAACGCAGCGGTGCCGAACAACCGTCACAACCAGAACTCTCTGCACCAGCGTGGATTTGTTGGATGGCGTGTCACTGCGTCCAGCATTGAAACGCGCCGGCGGATCCATCCGCACATTCCTCCACCTTTGTCTTTGCGCCGTTGTTGATTATTATAATGAGATGAGATAAGATTGTGCATGTAGGACACAGGAGAGGATAAGACAGGCTGTAAACACCAGTAGGAAATGTCCACGTAACAGATGACAGAGGGCTCTCTTCTGACAGTTATTCTCAATGATGCACTGAGTGATTCAAATCATGCTCAAGCTTTATTTGTCTAAAAGTCTTATCTGGTGGTGACCAGTTTGGACCTCTACATCACGTACACCATGTTGGATTCGTCCCTCTCACACTCTTATTTCTGGCAGTTTCCTCCTTTTCCTTGCCAAGGAAGAATGTAGCCAGAAAAGGTATTTTTACTTCTTCATTTGTCATAAAAACTAAAAATAAGCCAGAGGATGCTTTGTGGTCTGGTAAATAACATCACGTGACATCACTTGAGTCAGCGTCAGTTTTGACAGTGAAATAAGATGTGAGAGAGTGGAGTTAGAAGTGAGAAGTTCATATGAACAGTGACGCACTTGAAACCCAAAAGTTTGAAGGCTGTGGATTTTTGTCCTCCATCGCATTCGTTGAAAGCATATCTTAAAGGGATCTCTTTAAAGGGAGCAGTAAGCGATTTTATTCAAATACCCTTTTGGTAAAAATCAGCGCATATTTCCTCGCGGTCTGCCAGCTGTCGGTTCTGTGTGTCCCCCAAAAATAAATCGCTTTCTTTTTGGCTCAGGCTCAATTGAAAACCAAAAATGGTGCGGACCTCGCCTCAATACACTGCGTGTGCAGTTTGTGAACATCACTCCTCGACACCTTAAGAGACGTGCTAGCGAGACACGCTGCGACTCAGGGGATTCGGCCTCGTGGTTTTAGCACGTCCGTCTCACAGACACAAGGCTGCGGGTTTGAGACCCGTCCAAGATGGCTTAATGTCCCTTTGGGTCCAGGATGGACACGAGGAATAATCCAACCAGGCAAATCCTATTTCAGTGACTATTGAGACTGTCGGAGAGAACTTGTGCTTTGAGGGGAATGACACTTTGGACAAGGCAGCTGGAGAAGAGGTGACTCGCCAGTTCAGTCAAATTCTTCAGCTGGCAAGCAGTGGTGTAAAAGGCGACCGGGCTTTATCGGTTTATATTTATGGCACTCCAGGAGCAGTTTTGGAAACATTTGTGTTTTGACAAAGTGTCACGCTGAAGCTGTGAAGCAGAGGAAAAGACCACAATGAGTGACCTTTTTTTTTTTTTAAACCTTTGCCATGTTTGTCCTCCCTGGCTCGTTCCTCGTATGTCTTACTGATGAGATGACAAATCGGCTGAGTAAAGTCACTGCTGAAGTGCCGTTGAGCTCGGTTTCTCCCTGCACGTTCAGTGTAAACACACTGCCCTCTGCTGCTGACAAGTGACCAGTGCACCCAGAACTAATCACACAGACGCCACCACCTTCTGATCCAAAAGGGGTGTGTGTGTGTGTGTGTGTGTGTGTGTGTGTGTGTGTGTGTGTGTGTGTGTGTGTGTGTGTGTGTGTGTGTGTGTGTGTGTGTGTGTGTGTGTGTGTGTGTGTGTGTGTGTGTGTGTGTGTGTGTGTGTGTGTGTGTGTGGGCAGCTGATGAGTAAGCTGTCCATCTCCCTCTTCCTCTTCTTCCTAATCTTCCCTGTGGGAATGTAGACACCAAAATGTGTGATGGAATTGATTCGTCCCTCAGGAGGTAGATTCAAAGATAAGAGATATGGTCTGGATCACGTACGCACACACGCATGAGAAAAAGATGAACACACACACAGGGAGGTAAAGGCAGAAAATAGGAAGCGATGGACTGAAAATATATGTAAATATAAAACTGACAGAGACATATTCTTCTTCATTGCAGCAGCTGCTGTGGGAGACTGGGAGATGCGCTAACTCTCACTTATACACACACACACACACACACACACGCACACACTTCCTACACTGTGTGTGTGTGTGTGTGTGTGTGTGTGTGTGTGTGTGTGTGTGTGTGTGTGTGTGTGTGTGTGTGTGTGTGTGTGTGTGTGTGTGTGTGTGTGTGTGTGTGTGTGTGTGTGTGTGTGTGTGTGTGTGTGTGTGTGTGTGTGTGTGTGTGTGTGTGTGTGTGTGTGTGTGTGTGTGTGCGCGCGCTTTATGCCAGTATGACTCCAAACATTGTTTACTGTAAAATGTAATGACGGCAGACCGTAGCAGACAGAGGGGGTCGATGGCAGCTCAGTGGAGAGTAACAGTTAAAGGTATACAGCCGGGTTTTGGGGCCATTTAAATTGTTATGACTTGATCTTCAGTGGGTCATTCTAAACTATTTAACACTATACCACACACTTACCTGGCGTCTGATGTCAGATGGCAGTGATGGTGATAGTCACTCTTTAAAGCCTGTTAAATATATACCAGTATATATATGTTTCTTACATGTCTAAAGCTTATAAAGCACTGCAGGTTCCCCAGCCCAGTATAAGACTGTGAGGGGCTAGACTTGATGTTCTTTTACTTTATTTATTATCTTTTAAGTCCAAAGTGGTTCTGCCCCTCATGATATAACCCCCACATCTATCATTCAGGCAGAGCCCAGTCCTGAGGACAAAAGCTGAGTGGGGCGTTTTTAAACTGCTGCACATTTGCTCAAGATCGAACAATCGGAGTAACCCGACTCTACATCACTATTAAACAAATGGACATTTATGGACTCTCGTGGTATGAAGGTGCCTTCATAAGTTAATGAGTTACTTTTATTGATTTCACTTGCTTATTACAGGAATATCAGCAGGTGAAAGACCTGCTTTGTCACATTTGAAATTAATACTGTATGTACCTCAAATCCCAGAGTGTTGGAAAGGAATTGTTCAGTTTTTAAAGCCATTTTGTGATTTTTAAATATACAGTATAATGAGTTTTTTTTTTAATCAGGGGGTAAATAAATCAAATTTTCTATCTGACACATGTTATCACCTTTCAACATATTAAAACCCGTTTATTTTCTAACACAAGTGCTGTACAGTCAATGGGGGCATTTCCACTATGCCATTGTTCTTTTATTTAGGAATTAGTTCACTAGTTTAATCCCTTAGTTAGTGCATTGATACAATTGGTGTAATCGGTTTTGTATGTTAAGCATGAAGTCTTTAACAATACAAATTTTATATTATATATAAAATTATTACCTGTTTAAACCTCCAAACAATTTCTCTAAAGCCACTTGAGAAGTTTTGTGTGTCTTTGGTGGACAGTAGTACGTGTCTGCTCAAGAATACTGGGAGTAAAACATTATGTCTGCCTTGTAAGAGAAAGTGGAAACAAAGGAGCAGCAGAGTCTTACCCACAGTGCCTCCATTTGGAGACCATAAACCGGAAAAACAAGTGGCAAAACATTGAACATACGGTGTTTTCCCTGACTGTTGGCTGTTCACCCGCCCAGCGTACTGTAGTGCTCGGAGGGAAAGCCTGTTCCTGTGGCTGGTGTTGGCCAGCAGGGCGCAGCGTTGAGCTTCACTGCGGCACAGTCACGTGGCAGATGGATGCTCTGGTATCAGAGCAGTGGCAGGAAAGAAAAAAACCCAACAACCTCAGACCCTAGAGAGAGTTCCGTCCTGGCAGTCCCCTCTTCCTCTGTGGTTGTGTGTCTTTGTGCTCAGGTGCGTAATCTCTGGATGTCTATGAGCCTTGCTCTACCTGCCATCTGCAGCGGTTGGTCACATAAATATTTGTCTGTTTGTCCTACTTATCCAGTTATTACTTTTGCCATTTCACATTAAGTTGAAATGTTTTGGCAGGGTTTAACCCCAACGTAATTTTCTTTAATGTTCTCCAAAATAATTTCATTCTATTTTATCATCGCAGGTGGAAAATTAGAATTTCCCATGCATGGTATTCTTTTGTAAAGGTTTGGAGTAGGGGGGGGGGGGGGGTGTGTGTGTGTGTGTGTGTGTGTGTGTGTGTGTGTGTGTGTGTGTGTGTGTGTGTGTGTGTGTGTGTGTGTGTGTGTGTGTGTGTGTGTGTGTGTGTGTGTGTGTGTGTGTGTGTGTGTGTGTGTGTGTGTGTGTGTGTGTGTGTGTGTGAACAGTAATGCTTAAGGCGACTTTCATTTACTCTCATTGCTGATGTCACAGGCTCTCACATGGGCTCCCAGCATCCCAGAAGGAAAACACATACACACACACACACGGGCTAAGCACCTGTGTCCACAGGGTTGTGAAATATAGACAGCTGTCTTTCCCCCTCTGACTTTCTCTCCTTCTATCTCTCAGTCCACCTGCACCACGATGTCACTTAATTGGTTCCAAGTCACACACACACACACACACACACACACACACACACACACACACACACACACACACACACACACACACACACACACACACACACACACACACACACACACAGCATTTTCAGCTTCAACAGGTGTGATGTCAGCAGGAGCTCAGCATGGCGCCGCATGTTGCTATGGTGACCGGCAGGCGCCTAGCGACCAACAGTTGCTCACATGCTGTCATCTTCTTTCTCTCGTCTTTTGTGCTTTCCTCCCTTATCTTTTTGTCTCCTGGTCTCCTCTCCTGTCCATCGAATTCATCTCATCATCCTCCCCCTCTCATCCACTTGCTCTTCGTCCTGTCTGTCTGTCTGTCTGTATCCCCCCACTCATCCTGTCTCTGGCCGTGTAAAAGCTGGATTGAAGTGGCAGAGCAGATAGGCAGACAGGCTGACGGCAGGTCCCGGTCGTGGATGGACGGACACATTTTTCATGGGACACACGTGCATGCATGAGCACATAGTGCCACTACCCATGTTTCCACTTAAAGGGGCAGTAAGCGATTTATGGAGAAAGATTTTTGTTGTTGTTGATTTTTTGGTGTGCCTGCACTGGTCGGGGCTCGAACCCGCAGCCTCTATAGTGGACGTGCTTACCACGAGGCCAAAACCCCTGAGTCGGGGAGTGATGTTTACAAACTGCATGCACCATTTTTTGGGTTTCAATTTACAGAGCCAGGGCTGCGCCCAAAAAGCTGATATCTTTTCTGTGCACTCACAGAACCCACAGCTAGCGGACCGAGAGGAAATATTCGCTGAATTTGACAAAAAAAGGGTGGGTGGGTGTGTGTGGGTGGCACTGTGCTGACCCAATGTGGGGGTGTTTAAACATCATTCATATTCAGCCGCCAGCCAAGTTCCGGAAGTAACATGCACATACACATTGTGTTAAATTTTTGCTTGTGGTGGCTTGTGTGTTTGTGCCAGGGAACTTTCACTTTAATATATCAAGTGACCAAGGAGACTTAGGCAACTGATCAATATTTGATTCATTGTCACTCGAGCAGAGTGCGTGCGTTTGTGTCTGCGTGCGTGCGTGCGTGTGCGTGTGCGTGTGCGCGTGTCTGCGTGCGTGTGTGTGTGTGTGTGTGTGTGTGTGTGTGTGTGTGTGTGTGTGTGTGTGTGTGTGTGTGTGTGTGTGTGTGTGTGTGTGTGTGTGTGTGTGTGTGTGTGTGTGTGTGTGTGTGTGTGTGTGTGTGTGTGTGTGTGTGTGTGTGTGTGTGTGTGTGTGTGTGTGTGTGCAGGGATCTCGGACGACTCTTGTCCGTTGCGTTTACTAGAGGTTGTGGCATTAGTCCAGAGTGTGTGTCAGCAGAGAGAGAGAGTGGTCAATAGCCACACAGTGTTGGCTTACATTGATTTTCATCATCTCAGGGAAAGTCGGTTGAGCCAAGATGGCACCCCACACCACTGCTGGCTGGGAGCATTACGATGGTCACCTCATCTATAAAACTGCTCCATGCAGCTACTTCTGGGCACAGAATTTAAACCAATGCTTGGCTCAGTGGACCGATGATTAGTGTATTTGACTTTCAGGGAGTGGGCCTGAATATCAGTAATAATTAAAGGTTTTTACAGTTTAAAGCAAAACTACATTTCAGTCCAATCTTATATCCCACAAGAGTTTTAGATATTCGTTCTTTATCCTCAGATTTTTAGGTCGAGCAAAACGAGTCACTGAAGAACTCGGGTTGCTTTGAACTTCACGTTCCATTCCATAGACCAGGGGCTTTAAAAACAGAAAGAAAAGGAGAGCATCTGTCTCAATTCAATTTGAGTTATTATCGTACTCATAAGTTTTGGAACTTTGGAAGATATGATGTTGCCATGGTTGCATCGTGAAGCTAATATTTCTTCCGTGCACGGTGCAAACATTACACAGTACAAATTCACTCTGCGAACCCGCTCTAATCGCAGTCCGATTCAATACAGGGAGGTCTCACTCCTGCCAATCAATCAATTATGATAGTTACCCGCCAATTAGCTGTCAATCAAATGAGTTTCGCTGCTGTCAAGTTTGTTTATGTCAGCTCTGCCGTGGGCAACTTGCAGTCAGATTAGCATTTCTTTCAGATACTGTTACATTAAATGTCAATACTTCACTTTATGAACAGATATAATACACAACAAAAGCACTTGTTGTGTATTGTATCTGTGTTTGTTTAGTTTTTGGAAATCCAAGTGGTCTTAATCCACTGTTAGCAGTTCCTGTTTGACTCTTCTCAGGCAAACATCTGATGTTATGAGTCACTTTCTACTATTTCTTAGCAGGTCTGTGGCCGATCATGCTGATTTGCTCGTTAAACATAAGTCTCATTGAATCTAAAATGTGTGAATTTATGACCCCATTGGTTTTAAAGTAGCCTACTTTAATTGCCTCTTCTGCCGCTGACGATCGTGTTGATAAGAGCCTCAAACTGCAACAACTAAGTTTTTACGACACCTCGGTGCACAAACCACAAACACGTGACCTATAAAATGTGCGTCACAGAGACATGTGGACAAAAGAAAGCATAAGTAATGACTTGAATGCGATGGTAATCTAA
Source organism: Scophthalmus maximus (assembly GCF_022379125.1). Lineage (NCBI taxonomy): Eukaryota > Metazoa > Chordata > Actinopteri > Pleuronectiformes > Scophthalmidae > Scophthalmus > Scophthalmus maximus. Next base: position 4,663,242 of record NC_061525.1, read on the forward strand.
GATTGGCATTTTGTGATCTGGGGATGACCGATAGTTGACACAAAAATGATCTTTTTCCTGCCATTGTAAATCCAGTTTATGAATACATGTAATAAGACATGAGTATCCGTCAGTAGGCCTGTCACGATAATTACGTTACCGACTTATCGTACGGGCTGGGGTTCGGTCAGGTTTGTTAAGTGGAGGAGCGGGAGGTGGAGAGTTATTCTCCCAGCAGTACAATAAATTTGGAAAGAAAGTCAAAGGAAATAATATGCAGTAATAAAAGTTTTATACTTCCTACACTCATAGTGTTTAAACCATGAACTTTTGAACAAGTGAAACACAATTGAATACTCCCTCATAGAGAATGGTCGATTCTCACATCACTCACTTAACTACACTTAACACCGGGGCAGTTAGTAGATACTGTAAAAACTGATTTTTTAATTATCTGCATTCTGAGGGGAGTTTTTCATGTGCAGATATGGAAATCAATAAACTCGTAGTGTCTTAACTGCAGCTGCAACAAAGCAGGTCAAAGTTTTATTGATGCCTTCATTAATTTTTATGCGTTTGCATTGGGATATCAACACGTGGTTTCTAAAGGCGTCTCCTCTTTCTCTCTCTCTCGCTCTCTAAAATCGATTGTTATTAAACTCCAAAGACTGAAGAGAAGTCAAGTCCTGTTCTTTTGGTTGTTACGCAATTTAAAAAAAAAAAAAAAAAAAAAAAAATTAATGTTGCAATCTTGCTTGATTGTTTCGGTTCTCTGGTCTCAAGTTATTGCTTTCACTTTCTCCTCCTTCCCCTCCCGTCCTCCTCCCTTATCTTCTGTCCTCCCGCTCACAACTCTCCTCCTTTTCACGTTCTCCTACTCTGTCTCACCTTTGTTTCGATTTTGTAACCCCCTCCCTTTTTCCCTTTTCCTCCGTTTCTCCTTTTTCATTTTCTCAACTTCCACATCCCACTCTCCCAAATCTCCTCCTCCCTTTTCCTCTTGCCTTTCCATCCTTTTTTTTGTTGTTGTTGATGTACCACTGAGCTCTCTTCACTTCGCTCTCTGTCTTCAATCCATCACTTCCTCCTCCACCCTGGGTACAATCTGAAGTGTGTGTGCGTGTGTCTCCATGCATCTGAGCCCCATGTTCTGAATTATTACTCTGTAATCATCAGTGAGCCCAGAGCCAATCCACCCTCACAGAAATATATATATATATTTTTTATAGTTTGCAGACGTGTACCCAGTCTTGCATAACAGCTAAAACTTTGTCTCTCTTTTCTGGTTCCTTTGCTCCTCTACGACAGTAAACTAAAAATCTTTGGTGTGAGGACAAAACAAAAAATCTTTGTGTAGTTTGGGCAAACATGGTCGTCATTTTTCATTATTTTATGACGTTTTATGGACCAAACAGCTAATCGATTAATCAAGAAAAAAAATCGACAGATTAATCGATTATGAAGTCTTTCCTCCAAGAAAGTCTGTAACATATTAAAGGAGCGCAAGTATAAACACAACAAGGCTGTAAAGGTGGAACAGTTTGTGTTTAATGTCCCCGACAACCTCTGTGGTCTTTTTCAACAACTTGTTGGCAACCACCTTTATTAAGACAGGTAAAAGAATAATATAGTTATACAGCACACCGCTACAAGGGCATTAGAAATGTTATGTTGTTGTAGAGTATTAGTCTGCCGTTATGTTTCCTGTGAACACGTATATTTGATATTGTTCTTCAGCCATATGCAGTAGATCCATTTCATTCCGAGTCATATTTGTTGACAAGTACAAATAAATGATTGCTGAATATTGCTTGTCTTCTTTTATATTCCTTCTTAATTATATTATTTTCTCCCTCATCTCCTACTGTTACGCTCTCCTCCTCTTCCTCCTCTTCATCACGGACCTGAAAAGTCTCCCCCCCTCTCCATCTCCGCTCCTGCATTCTCCCATCACTCCTACTTCCCCCTTCTCGTCTTCTCCCCCTGCCGCTGCTCGCTCATGTGTTGTGTTGCTGAGTTTGTACTGGATCCACAAACATCGATCACCGACTAATAATGTTATGTAAAAAAAAGGGATGGAGAGTTATTCTTCTTTTCTGTTTGCGCTGTGTGAAATGAAGGATGGACTCTGCAGATGATAAAAAAACAACCTTTGTATTGATAAAACACACACACACACACACACACACACACACACACACACACACACACACACACACACACACACACACACACACACACACACACACACACACACACACACGCTGGGACACTGCTTGTGTTTAACTATGTTATGTCATGTGGTCTATTTGTCCCCCAGGGTTAGGGTACCCGTATGTTCTGGAAGCCCCAGCCCAGGACTTTATCTCTGGTAAACGAGTGAACAAACGAACAAAACAAAAAAGTCTGTATCATTCCCAGTCTGCCCTTACAACTACCAGCGCCTCAGCCCTTACGCTCATGATGCTGCTACAGCTAATACAGCCGCATTACTACGCCATCATTAATCCTGAATAAGTGTTCATTTAATGTTGCTCTGACCTCAAGCGCTTAAGACAAGCAACCCTCCCCCTCCCCTCGCTTTTCATTGCATTAATACTGCCATCAATTAAAAAACATAGTGATATGGTGCGTCTCTAACTGTGTGTGTGTGTGTGTGTGTGTGTGTGTGTGTGTGTGTGTGTGTGTGTGTGTGTGTGTGTGTGTGTGTGTGTGTGTGTGTGTGTGTGTGTGTGTGTGTGTGTGTGTGTGTGTGTGTGTGTGTGTGTGTGTGTGTGTGTGTGTGTGAAAAAACCCCAGGAAAATTAAAAGCACAGGCTGAAATGTGATGATCCTGCAGTTTGCAGTGTAGCGCCCGCAAACATGCGGCACATGCACACAGCCACCCCCGCGCAGATATACTCACACGCACACTCACCTTTTGGCTTCATATTAATCAGCGGCCAACATGAAAAATATATCTGTGTGTGCATATTATTCCCATCCCGCTGTGCGAAAGAAGACCAACTCCAGCCCGGCTGGCCTTATTACAGCTAGCCCCGGGCCCTAATGGAAAGTAATAAAGAGCTCTGAACATCCTAGTTTAGCTGTGTGTGTGTGTGTGTGTGTGTGTGTGTGTGTGTGTGTGTGTGTGTGTGTGTGTGTGTGTGTGTGTGTGTGTGTGTGTGTGTGTGTGTGTGTGTGTGTGTGTGTGTGTGTGTGTGTGTGTGTGTGTGTGTGTGTGTGTGTGTGTGTGTGTGTGATGAATGGTTCTGATTAGGCTGTGCAAGCTGCAGACAAACATGATGATCAATGTCTCCCTTCTTACTACTACAATTTGCAATGGCCACACACACACACACACACGTGTAGGTTTTTTTCATCAGCTCTGTGCAGTGTGTTTTTTTTGTGTTGTGCAATCGCCTGCAACGTTTATTACTTTTTGTTTCTCCCAAGATTGATGGTGTGTTTGCCTCATTTCACCACTTTCATATGTATGAATGCATACGCACACTGCAGGTAACCTTATGTCTATGGTACATATATGTATGAACTGTGCACGTGTGTGTGTGTGTGTGTGTGTGTTTGTGTGTCTGACGATACTTGCTGTCGATTTAAATAATGGCAAAGGTGTGTGCAATGGAAATCTGAAAATGGTTACGCCAGGGTATGAACGTGTAAATCAGCGCACTTGGGCGTCTGCAGAGGACTGCAGAATGGAAGTGCTGACTCGACAACAACAACAGAGATGGGTGGTTATGGTGAGGTGGGGTCTGTGGGTGTGCAAAGTGGAGAGAGAGAGAGAGAGAGAAATAAACGGATGCAGAGCGGAAATAGAAAGATGATTCGAAGGAGAAGAAAAACCTAACAGGAGGGCGCAGAGGGAGCAACAGCTAAGAGAGAGATAAATAAAAGGGGGGTTGATGGCAATGGCCTGATGATTGGATGGATAAAATAAAAGGAAATAGAATTATGAGCGAGGTGATGAGCGAGAAAGCGGTGAGGAGAGGTGCAGAGAGTCAGCAGCAGGTCCCCTGGCTTTTGGTCCACTGGGCTTTCCAGGAAATGAAACAACTGGCTGCGACACACACACACACACACACACACACACACACACACACACACACACACACACACACACACACACACACACACACATATACACACACATATACACACACACACACACACACACACACACACACACACACACACACACACACACACACACACACTTTCTGATGATTGAGGACACAAGCAGCGTGAACTGACCTCAAACTCACATTTCACTGTCGGATTTCCCCGTTCACCTGAGAGTTCTGACCACGAGCGGAGCAGCGTTTGATTGTATGGAAATAACTTTTTTTAACGAGTCCACTTGATGACATTTCTCTTCTTAACCCTGCATCGCTTCGAATTCAGGGGAAACAAAATATCAGCCGAGCTCGTGGGTTTTGGTGTCACCGCCTTAAGAAACTTTAAACATACATCGCACAGTCTCGGGAAGCGATTCAAGTGGGATGGCGAGGCGTTTCTTATTTAATTTTTTTTTGCATAATAGCTGTAGTGATTGTGCCGGCCTGCGTGCGTGTGCGGTTACACCACTCCGCCTCATTAAGCAGACGTTGTGCTGCAGCCACGCGAGGGGTGTCACCGCCGCCGCCGCCGGTCGACGAGCGAGCACAGTGATTGAACGCGAGACAAGGTGCTTTGCCCGCTCGCCCGGGACCGCCGCTAACATCACATTTACATATACATCAGCACCTTTTACATCTCATTACATTAGCATAGAGAAAACATCAACGCGAAGGAAGGAGCGAAGGAGGGAGGGAGGGAGGGAGGGATGGATTGGTGAAATGGATGAACGGGGGAAGAAGAAAGGGGAGAGTAGGGAGGAGGAGATGCTGCAGCTGGAGCGTCCTGAGGGAGATGGTCAAATTACGTACTGATGCATCTAACTCATTTTTTTTTTGACTTCAGGGCAAATTAGTTTTTTTAGTTTCATTTAACTCCATCCTCTCCTGCGCTACTTTTTGATCTCCTCAACAGCACAGATCCACAAATAACTGTTTTAACTCCCCTTTGTCCAAGTTAGCTGCGCTTCTTGAACCGGTTTTATTCAGGCTTTTTGAAACCTTGGCAGGTTTCTCACATGCCTTCTTCGTAATCGACTTCTTTATTCTTTCTCGCCGACTGCTGATGACATGCCGACTGGTGTTGTCACAGTTAGCGCTTGAAAATCTTAAATCATTTTTTAGGAATGTCCCGATCAAGAGTCATTTAATATTGAGTATTTGCCGATACCGAGTCCCGATCCTAGGAGTTTCTTACGCTAGATAATATAATTTTTTTTTTTTAAATCAATCCAATGTATATGCTTAACAATTATATCGCTCTGCAGTGCATCAGGAAAAAAAGAAGTGTCCGCATCCAAGCTGTTCCTTAATGTTTTCTTTATTTGTTGGATTTTTTTTTTTACCAAGAAAAAAATTCTAATTATATTTTTATGGCTCATCACAATTCAACTTGTCAACGGAGGTGAGCATCAGTCACTGATCCCGCCTCCAAAGTCTCAAAACTACACTTGACGAGCAATCACAACGAAGCAGTTGGACTCAATCCACACCAAGCATGTTTCAACTTTGGTAAACTGGAACATGCTTATTTGTTCTGTTGACCGGTAGAGAATTACCTTGAAAGTGATGAACTTGGGCTGCACGGTGGTGTAGTGGTTAGCGCTGTCACCTCACAGCAAGATGGTTCTGGGTTCGACCCCCGGTTTAAACCAACCTGTCCAGGGTCGCCAGCCTATGGTCCCGCCTCTCGCCCGATGTCAGCTGGGGTTGGCTAACGCCATCTCCTCCTCCCTACTGTCCCCTTTCTATATATATATATATATATATATATATATACTGTATATCTTTTTTCAGCCACTGAGATTGCCTGCTTGGAAAGGTATTTCAGCCCCTGTATGTTGCCACAGTAGCTCATGAACTATCGATGCATGTCGATAGTTCATAATAGCTTTAGTGATTGTGCTTTAGGATACTTGTGGTCCACAAGTATCCTGTCCCATGTTGTGCAAAAGGATGTGCATTCATTGGATCACTCTGCGAGACGCTCTGGTTTGACCATGAGCTCGTTTGACATGATTTACGAGGGCTTGGCCGATAATTCAGTTTCACAAGATAATTCAGTTTTGCACGATAACTGACGAGAAAAACTATTCCACTGTGATCTGACTCAGCTTTATTTTCACAATGTTGAACACTTAAGGTGAGACGGGCCACAATGTTTTCCAACCAATCTCTACAGCTCCTCACAGTGATATTCAGCTGATAATGCAAACATTTTAATCAGTAATACATATTTGCATGAACGTAATTGAGGGGAAAGTTTCAAGATATTGATGTATCAGCTTTGATCCACAGTGTGTGACAGTGTGTACACATTCTACTTTACATAGTGTGGCATTATCGTTCAACGGTGCCGTTTAAAGAGCAGAAGAGCTGAATGGTCAGTTTTTGCCCATCTTTATTCATTCTAATCTAATTAAGATGGTGGTCTTAAACACCAGCCAGGCATTTCTAATTGAATCCTCTGCTTACGCATGGAGCTACATAATGAATGTGGAGGCACAGACACACAGAACGGGGTTGGGCTGGCCTCATCGGCATGACTGTGCAAAATGGATGCATTAATGGTAGGCTCCTTTACCCTTTACACCCAGATATAGCTGTCACCTTGCATAACAAATGGGGGGGTGATTTAAATAATTGGGAGCGGTGGCAGAGAATCTGCACCCGTGGTGTTTTTTCTCCAAGACGTGTGTGTGTTCACTCTTCCTACCTACCGGCCTGCCCTCATTTTCAGAATAATTACAGCAGAGTTAGACCGATATGTTTCTTTTTCTGGTACCATCATCCTTTTCGTGTCAGCTTCATCGGCACTTGATAAGATGAATATGGTGCCGTTTGATCGATTACTCATGTAATGTACAAATGATCACAATACTAGTATATCGTGAGTGATAGTCTGCCCACTCCAGGTTTGGGGTGGGCTGCTGCCCCAAGTGAAGGAGTTGAAGTCTCTCTCTCTCTCTCTCTCTCTCTCTCTCTCTCTCTCTCTCTCTCTCTCTCTCTCTCTCTCTCTCTCGGGTCTTGTTCAGGAATGAGTGGAAGAATAAGCCGGAGACTGACAGGCAGATTAATGAATCATCATCAGTAATGTGGGCGTTGCACCAGTCCGATGTGGTATAGAGGGAGCTGGGCCACGAGGCAAAAAGCCGATCTACGTTCCGACCCTCACCTACGGTGAATGAGAGTGTGGATACAAGCGGCCAAAATGTGTTTACTCCGTCAGGTGGCCTGTCTCGGACAGCTGGTGGGAGCTCGGAGTGGAGCTGCTGCTCCTTCGCCTCTGAAAGGAGCCCGTTGAGGCGGTTTGGCCATCTTACTATAGGATACCTCCTGGGCGCCTTCCTTTGGAGATGGGCACACCCAACTAAGGGGGGGGGATCCCCAGGGTAGATCCAGAAGTGCCCTGCAGCGATTCTATATTTCCCATCTGGCCTGGGATTGCCTCGGGATCCTCCAGGTGGAGCCGGGCAGAGGGAGATCTGGAACACGCTGCTTTAGCCTGCTGCCGCGGCAGAGATGAGCCGAAGAAGATGGATGGATGGACTCATAAATTAGTATATACAGTACAATCATGAAGCTAGTGTGGCCGTTTAAGTCTAGTCTCTGAGTCACAAAACCAAGCAGCTTAGAAAGCAAGTTCCTGACCACAGGTAGTTTGTCCCCACCCTCGGATTCGATTCAGCGGAGCAGGCATACTGGACCCATGTCGTCAAGGTAACGATAATAAACCTGCAGTTCAAAAATTACATCATTTACATAATAGACAAGCCGTTGAGGTTTTGGCACAGTCGTGCATTTCCACTTCATGTGAAACAAAGAGTGGTCTCCTGTATGTTTTTGTCGATCCGTCCAGTCACCAGGCCGTCGCGCTGTATACAACATCACCTTCTTTCTTTTTTTGCTCTTGTCATATAGTAAGCCAGCTAGAAGTCCCCTAACGATAAAGTTTAACTATGGGCTTCAGTAAGCTGCTGCACTAACAGTGTGACCTTTCTTTTTCTTTTTTTAACGAGAAAATCTCTTTTTGCAAGTACCTCAACATTATAAGATCGCAACACCAGTTTTGCTGGAATGTCCCTATCGGCAGTTTGAGTCTAAAAGAGAGTCCTAAAACTGAAAATGCACACGCATGCCGTCTCTCGATGCCTGGCCAAGCAACCAGATGTGCCGTGTATCCAAGTCAACCTAAGTTAATCTTTGCAGGTATGCAGGCATTATGTCTCTTGCTGCGGGAGAGAGGGAATGAAAAGAATGGATGGGGAAGAGGGAGTGGGAAGGGGATGGGAGCGCAAAGAAAGAAACGAGGACGGAGGAATGGAGGAGTGCAAGGTGGCAGATAAGGCCTGAGAGGTGAAGTCAGGGGTTGGATGTGATTAGCAGAAAGCAGAAGGGGAAAAGGGGGCGGGGGTCGGAAGGCAATGAGAGTTATTGGGAACTTGCGGGCTGCTTATTGCATGCCAAGGAGAATCAAGTCAGCAACCAGAGTGCGTGGCCCGCGCGCGTGTCACACAGACGGGGCTAACGAAATTACCTCTCCAAGAAGACAAAATTACACTTGCAGCTACACACACACACACACACACACGCACACATGCATGCACACACTTAGAAATACAAAGAAATCATGTCTGCGCACACGCATGCTCGTAGGAAACAAACACACACACTAACACTCATTTACATTGCCAACTGTCTGGATGACAGAAGGGGTCCAAGAACACAGACGGCCCGTGGGTGAGATGATGCACGCACACACACACACACACACACACAAATGCTCGCAGACACTCCGATATATGAATCTAAATAAACACGTGTACGAGGCCTGTTTCTCCGCAGTGTCACGTAACTTTCTGTAGAGTGATGGAAAGCAAAGACGAGACAAGTGAATGTGTTTGTGTGTCGCAGCCTTCGCCAGCTTGTGCGTGCGTGCATGTGTGCGTGAGCTCCTGAAGGTGTTGATTGGGGAATGTGTGCATGTTCAGTATGTGTGTTGGCATGTCAAGTGTGTATCTTGTCTGTCAGTCTCGCCTCCGCTTTGACAATATACTTTGTTTTCATGGTTTAGTGATTTGGTTGCTGATACTCCGTATCAGCAACTTGCCCTTTGGGTTATGAAAACATAAATATAATACCCGGGTCTCTGCTGAGTCTGTGCTTTTGCTGCACTCCACTAAACCACTTAAATTATACTCAAAAGTCAGTTGTGATAATACTTAGTCCCCCGGAATCACTCACAATATTGATAAATTGCTAAGTAGCTGTGCTAATACAGCGGCACACACAATCCCCTTAAAATTTGAAGCTACATAATATTTGACAATGAAGTTATTCTTTTTATCAACTACTGCACTGACATGAACAGGAACTAATAATCCACATGTAAAATGTAACGCGGTTTAAAATCATTAAGAGGGCTCTCCCACCGTAACTGTAATTTAGTTGCCTATTAGAATTAATATGAGGTGCATTTTGTCAGTCCAATTAGAGCATGTGTTAAAGTGGAATTCTGCATAACCACATTCTACAACCACAAGATCATTAACTTAGAGTTTTAGCTTTAGAGCCTTAGTTTAGCGTATTGATTGTCAGTGAGGAAATCACATTCTTATTATGCTTAGTTCACTATGGTTCTTATAAGGTTGTAGTGCCACAAGAAAAATCATTCTTCGCTAATAACACTTAATAAATACAGGTAAGAACCGATATGGATTTTTGGAGGCCTATGCCGATATCGATATTAGGCAGTACAAGATATCCGATGCATCAGTCGATATTAGGGGTGCAACTAACGATTATTTTCATAATCGATTAATCGATTAGTTGTTTGGTCCACATGTCCAAATGTCGTTAAATTGTGAAAAATGAAGATCGTGTTTCTCAAACCCCAAAGATGTTTTGTTTTGTCCACACACCAAATATATTCAGTTCCCTGTTATAGGGGAGCAAAGAAACCAGGAAGCATTCACATTTAAGAAGCTGATATTATAGAATTTGTTTTTCATAAAACTACTTGAACCGATTAATTGGTTATCAAAATAGTTGGGGATTAATTTAGTAATCAATGACTAATCGATTAATCGCGTAACTGTTGCAGCTTCAGTCAATATATATATTTTAGTCTGTCAGTGATTCCTAAGATGTCCTTATTAAACCCAAAGTATATGTTATTGAGGCTTGGTGGTCTCCCTTTACTTCAGTGTTTGAATAATTGTTCATCTATTTTCATGTTTGTAAATGGGAGCGAAATGGGAAATCAAGAAATTGTTCAGCATCTTAACACACTAAGATACACACAGTTCAGTGCACACCTGCACAGCAGCTGATGTGATATGTGCATGTTTCTTTGCACTGAAACTGTGTTGCATGTCAGAAAGCAAACCAAGGGCCTCGGCAAACGATTAACCCCCCCCCCCCCCCCGAGCTGAGCCTCCTTTTGGCTTTGGAGAGAGAGAACATGCAGCTGGAGGGAAGCGTAAAAAGGGGAGTGTGCTTGGTGTAGGAGAAGAAATAAATAGGAGATGTTGAGCCCTCTATATGTCTGCCATATTACTTGATTTAAAGGAACAGTCAAAAACTTCTGTAAAGGTTCTTAAGCAGTAACGTAAATCACAGTTTCACTAAAGAAAATACTTTGCATGTGCTTGAAATACCAAGCGCCAATGTTACATGATCGCTGGTCCTCATAATAAAGAGCTAAACGATAAAGCCGAAACACACGATTGTATGTGTGTTGCTGTGTCCTAAGGGCGAGGAGCACCCGACTGCTCCATAGTACAAAACACCCAGCAGAGGAGCAAAAGGAAAACCAGGACGGACCTGGAAGGGGGAGGAGAGGAAAACATCTGGTGTGAATTAGGCCGTGTGCTTTTCACATTGTAATTATTCACCATCAATCTAATGTTTTGTCCCAGCAATTAGGCATGATTTGTAAGTGTGTCTGCACGTCTTTACCAAGTGTTCTACAGCGTATTAGCAGTGAATCTTATGTTCCCTGTTACGTGCTGTTGAGTAAAGCAGATGGGACTGTGCTTCCTGCGCTGGTCTGTGTGTGTTTTAAACTTGTGCCTCAATGTGCTGTGCATTTAATATAGATCAGTACCGTCGTATTACATTAACTCAAAGTAATGACGTAATCCGTCATAACTGTGTTTTCTTGTAACCTCTGCTGTTTTCCTGAGGTCATATCGATAACGGTAATGTGGTTTTAATGTTGCTGTTTTTTGTAGTCCTGACGTGTTATGTTGTCGCCCTGCCATCCCTGCAGTCTGCACCGTTCGCTGTCAGAAGTTCCTGATCTCGCGGGTCGGGGAGGACTGGATCTTCCTCATCCTGCTGGGACTCTTCATGGCCCTGGTCAGCTGGGTGGTGGACTTCTGCATCGCCATCTGCCTACAAGGTATTGAGGAACGGAGGGAGGGAGGGAGGAGCAGAGGAAGGGAGGGAGGAACAGAAAAAGGGAGGGATTGGGTTTCCACTGTAAAGCACAGGTTAAGGCGTACACACTGTATATAATTTACAGTTAAAACATGCAAACAAAGATACTGTACATCATAGAGCTCATTCAAAGTTTGTATTACATATGAAAACTTTAAAGAGACTAAATGAATGAAGTGAGGGAAGTAACCACAAAAATCAAATCACTTAGTTAATCGCTTTTCCCCGGACACTTTCAACTTTTTTGCAATTACTCTCCATTAGATATAGAGTGAATTAAAATATTTACGTCATTTTGAATTCACTCTATATCTAATGGAGAGTAATTGCAAAGATGCCCGAAACAGACGTCTATAGTAAGTCATTAAAAGCCTGTCCAGGGAGGAGAGTGTGAAACCTGACTAGAACCAGTGCAGAATGTCATGTAGTACTTAAGGTACCTTAGATAGAAATATGTTGCGTTCTGTTTATTTGTTTTTTTGATAATAATGGTTCGATGATGCTGCATTACACTGATTCCTAGTCCTGCATTGATGTACGTTGATGTTTTGATGGTATATTCACCGTGATAAACATTTCTGAATGAATGGGTGCAAACAGATTTAAAGGTCAAAGGCTTAATCAGTTGCTGCACTGGGCCCTGCAGGCGGGAGTCACATTCTGCCAAAGTGTGCAAACAAAGTCTCCAACTACAACCCGCCCAGCAATGTGGTGCTTAGGGGGATGATGTGGAAATATTTTTCCAACAAATTAAATCCTTTAAATGGGATATTTTAGAGTGATCTGGTTCCAAAGGAGCTCATAAATAGACAACGATCAATCCGAGGATTGAACCCTGGGGAAACTGTTGCTGAAGATCAGAACGTGTTGTCAAAGGGGAAGGAGGAACAGACACTCTGTGAAGTAGACACGGAGGGCAAAAATTGAAGGATTGGAGAAGTTAGAGGAACAGGTGAGAGATAAAGCTGGGGATAAAAGAAGCAGATGTTGGAGGGGATAGAAATAGTCAAGGGGGATCAGAGCAGGGTGGGAGGGAGGGACGGATGCATGAAGTGTAGCATCCGTCCTGTATCTGTGAGTTGGATGCAGGAGGTGATGTGAACGAGGGATCACTAAGTCAAGGTGGACTGAAACCGACTGAAGGAAGTATGAGTGCTGAAACCTACCTTACCTTTGCGTGCGTGCGTGTTGTGCGCTGCGCTGTGAAGGAGAAGCCAACCTAGGCTTGTCAGTTTCAGTTACGGTGTACAGTTTGTTTTAATTGAATACAGAACAAGACTAGCCACCTGTCCTAAGGTGACACACACACAGACACACAAAACTACACATTGCACTAACTGTAATACAGATGACAAGTATAGATGCAAACATTAATGCAAACACTGCGTGTATTTTGTGTTTATCTGTGTTGTAAGATACTCTGGATTGTGTTTTACACATCTGCCCTATCTGTGTCTGTGTGTGTGTGTGTGTGTGTGTGTGTGTGTGTGTGTGTGTGTGTGTGTGTGTGTGTGTGTGTGTGTGTGTGTGTGTGTGTGTGTGTGTGTGTGTGTGTGTGTGTGTGTGTGTGTGTGTGTGTGTGTGTGTGTGTGTGTGTGTGTGTGTGTGTGTGTGTGTGTGTGTGTGTGTCCACGTCCACCCACAGCACAGAAATGGATGTACGGTGGTCTGGACAGCAACGTGTTCCTGCAGTATCTGGCCTGGGTCACGTACCCCGTCGTTCTCATCACCTTCTCTGCCGGCTTCACTCAGATCCTCGCCCCCCAGGCTGTTGGTAAGTCACACACATACGCGACGCGCTCTATTTACTAAAATGTGTACGTTACTGTAAATTAGGTGTTGAGCATGAATAAGTCAATGAGATTGCCTTATAAAACATAATGTAACTGTTTGCAGCAGTTGCAGTCTGCTGGACTTTGTATTCTTGAAGCTGGAATGAATAAGAAAATGCATATGTTTTTTTTATATAATACCGTAGGTACAATGAACATGATTGAGTACATAGGTACTGTGTTTGATTGTGATTTTGTCTTTGGCCTCTAAATACAAGAAACATGTTTGGACTTGGCTTAGCAGGAAAAGTTGATGCATTGATAAAAACAATGTGTGACAAAGTGAAAAGGAAATAAATCACGACGCACGTGAATCGTGTGATTCCGATGTTCACTGAAGCTTCTCCTAGGCTGAGGAGATATAGAATCGTAGCGGATGAAAACGTCAGATCGGCGGGGAGCGATGAGCCGTCAAAGTGATAAATCACACAAACAGAAGTAGTTTCCCTCGTTCAAGCTTTAAAACTGATGTTCCTGTAATTACAACTTCTTGTTGCCTCCTCTTCTGTGATGGTTTTATGACAGCGAGAGACAGATGGATAGACAGACCGATTACCTGAGTTTTTGACTGTCTCTACATTACACCTGAGAATCATCTGGGACTTGAGTCAATGGCTGTTTTAATCACCAATATCTAAAGTTACGGACAAATGGTTATATCTCTCAAAGTTGACGGTCAGATATAAGCGCCTGCTGTTCCCCCCCCCCCCCCTCACCTTGCAGGTTCGGGCATTCCAGAGATGAAGACCATCCTGAGAGGAGTGGTGCTGAAGGAATACCTCACCTTCAAAACCTTTGTGGCCAAAGTCATCGGCCTCACCTGCGCTCTGGGCAGTGGCATGCCCCTGGGCAAGGAGGTAATGCATAAACACACACACACACACACACACACACACACACACACGGAACTACTCAACCACAACACTGTCAATCGCTGAGGCAGCCAAACACACAAGTGCACGCCCCTCTCTGCTTCTTGGTGTGAGCTGTGCCAGGTACACTCCAGGGCTGACCCACATTCAGCAGCCACTGTACAGTATCTTCTCTGGTGAACACAGTTTCGCTGATTTCGCAGCCTTAAATCAAATGTCTGCGATAGAATCTACATCGCAGGACCAAGCTGCCACTAGGGTTTGAACGGCGGCTCACACAAGCGTCCGACGTAAGCCTTGAGCGGCGGAGAAGAAAACCGGCCGTCTGCAGCTTCAATTCAAACCATTATCAGTCATCAAAGAGTGTCGCAGCACTTTGTCCAGTGGAAAAAGGAAAGTGGAGCATGATGTTGCAGCTCCATCATGACCGGAATCAGTACACGCATACGGAGCTGGCATTATTATTGAAATCAGTGTATTCTACATGAACTGCTCAGGGGAACAGTCCCTTCCCTCAGCTCTCACTCTTCATCCCTGCTGCATGAATAACAAGTGATCCACGAAAGGCACTAGTGCCGGTCGAGCTTTGTCTCCCGGAAGGCTGGAGAGTTCAGCATGAATCAAGTCTACACTGGTACCTGCGGCCTCCAGGGAATATGCCATGTGCCAGCACTCGTGAGCACAACCTAACGCAGGATTCATTGCGAACTTTCTCGCACCGCGGGCTAGGGGCAGCTCCGTTGCTTGGGCGACGGCTGAAAGGGTGGAACACGCCGCTGACGCAAATAGGAAAACCTGCCGCAGACCAGACCGGTCACATTTCGGCTCAGTCCTCGCGGTCAACGCGGGAAGACGCAGGCCACCGGCCGCTGTCGGCCGCGTTGACCGCGTTGACCGCGTCCACGTCAGAAAGATGCAGCCCCTGATTTAGGATACTGACAAAAAGCTTTCACCTTCTGCCACCTACTCGAACGTTATAGGCGACAAAACTGGCAGCTACCGCGTCCCTTAACGCGTCGACGAGGGAAGTCTACCATTGTTTGTTTCCGGCGCCGGACAGAACCGACATCTAACAAAACGTTTACTGCCCCTACGAGTACTTGAAAACAACAACCACGCCCGAGCCTGTACAGACTCGACACAGCTCTCGTACATCCGACCCGGTCCTGTTTGGACACCGCCATGACACGACATATATTCAAGTCGAAGAGTTTCGCTGAAACGTGAAACGGCAACACAATTATCACAGTAAGTTCAGCTTCATGTAGCCTGCAGGCTTCACGTTTTTGGTAGGATAATAAAGCACATAGTGACTTCCATTCACTAGCAGCATGTCCTGCACTGAGAGGTGCGCAACACCCGGTAGTAGAGAACTCGAAGGACTCACTCGATACATTTAGAGAGCCACGCCCTGTGCGTGTGCATACTGAGGGGGGGAGTAACACTCAAAACATCCCGGCCGTCAATGGCGGACCACGGGCCGATCTGCTCGGGTTCAGTCTGAGAGTGTGGAGCAAGGAGAGGAGGGAAAACAAAACAGAAAAGTAGGAAGCTGCGTCGTTAACTTGGGGGACCTTTTCTAAACCCAAAGGGAGGTAGACGCCTGCTCCTCGGCATCCCCCAAATTCACTCGGCAGATGTTGTTGATGTCTTTCACGGTGTTTTTGTTGTGAATGCGTTTGTATAATGTAGTGTATATTTCTCCAGTTGTTGAGCACAAAAAAAGTTTCAGGAAAGTATGGCATCCCCCAAAAGACCAAGCCTGAAGACATGCTCACATTCTCTCTCTCTCTCTCTCTCTCTCTCTCTCTCTCTCTCTCTCTCTCTCTCTCTCTCACACACTCACACACTCACACACACTCACACACAAGCCTCGGGCCCTTCTGGCTGCAACAGCTTCCAAAGTTTGGATGGTTTCAGTGCAGCCGCTCATTCCCTTTAACTCGAGCATCACTTTTCTGATGCTCCCGCTTTTAATCCTGCTGGTTCCACTTTGAACTTCCTCCCCATCCACTGTGGACTTCGTGTTGTGGTCGATGATGTGTTGTTGTTCCAAAGAGTGAAGCTCAACAGACAGGAGGCTAGAGTGCGTCTGAGCTTGTAATGATTGCCCCACACGTCTCCACCGCCAGTGTATGAAAATGAACCCAAATTATCTCTGACACAGGTGCTGCCATCTTGCGTTGGTGACTCTTTTTGGAGTCTGTACCTGGGCACCGCCTATGTACCGACCAATCAGCTGACACTGACCTGCAACTCGTTTTTTTCCTCTCCCTTGTTCCTGCGTCAAATAACTAATTAAAACCAAACTCATCAGAAACGTGAACACTTGAACATATATGGTGTGGTAAGAACAGAATTCATCTATAAGAAAAATGTATTTGCTGTGTTTTTTTAGTTTGCTCACATGTGCTAACATGGAGGGGGGCGGGGGTTATGCTCTACACTGTGGCCAGCCTCCAGGGGGCGATCAAACAAGTTTGAGCGTCACCTTTGTCATGTTGTCCATCTTCATATACAGTCATAAATTAACACCTATAGTATTTTGATGTCTTTTTTTTATTTTTCTTCCTGCCAGGGTCCGTTCGTACACATCGCCAGTTTGTGTGCTGCTCTCCTCAGCAAGTTCATGTCTCTGTTTGGAGGAATTTATGAGGTAAATATTTTTTCTGTGTATTTTTTTGTTCCTATCGATGCCTCCCCCTCTCAAGTTTCTTTTCACTCTTTCTCCATTTGTCCCAATTGCACACTTGATGTTACTGGTTCTTTTGGCCTTTAAATTAAAACACATTTCTCATTCTCATCATTTTTCATATACACTGTACATGAACCAAATACTGTAGGAAAGAGTTTCAACCTCCAACCCTTTTTTATCTCCTTCCCCTCCTCAAAGATCCTGTTCTTGTCCGTTGAACTCTGTTTTCTGCGCGTCCAGCTGACATCCCGAGAATCCGAGTTTAGTGATACGCTCCCAAAACTTTGCCAGAATCGAACGTCCCTCAAGGACGAGCAGTGAAACGCAGTGCTGCCTGCGACGCTTGTAACAAACATGCAGACACAACATTATCTTTCATAACGCACCAGGTATCTTTTAAGTCAGGTGAGTAGATGTTTTCACACTTTACGTTATGGCTCCAGTAACACACAGCAACGATGCAATTACAATATTTTTATATGATGAACACATTCTCGTCAATTTTTTTACTTCATGTGTCCCACCACCGCTTTAGCACCTAGTAGTGTGCAACTGCCCGACACTGCAATCAGTTCAAATAAAAAGCATTCATCCATGTTTGGCCCTGTCGACTACACCTGATTAATACATACTGTACCTGTAGATAGGCAGTGGAAATAGCTTTGGAGATATTACCTGTCACCGTCTCATCCAGTATTCCTGGTGTGTGAGGTTACGTGAGCTCTGAATGTGACTCGTGCAATCTAATGTTCATCTGCAGTTAGACGGGTAAATGGCTGCTTGTGTCTCCCAGGATGGAAATTTTGTTATCGAAGTATCAAAGGAGGTTTCGCACATGCTGAAGATTTTGTTTTTATCCAGAGCTGCCCACGTGATTTGGGTGGAAAAGATGCAGATCGATCTGGGGGAAGAAAGGAATTTAACTTTCTTCTTCATGGTCTCCTCCCTTTTCCTCCTCTCCATCTTTTCCATCCTTTGGGAGAGGAGGCAGAGGAAAACTTGACTCTCATCTCTCTCGTTTCTGAAGATGTGAGCGCCCCTCTTTGGGGACGAAACGGTGGGAATATGGGACCGCTTGTAGAGAGTAAGGAGGGCAACAGGATTTGTTTGAATCAGAAACCGTGTGGTTTCTCACGTACAGTAAATTAAGATGGACACCTGATTTGACCTCGGCTGACGATGAGAAGGTTAAGTCCTCCTCTGGTTGGCTCGCAGGGTTTACTGTTCTCATACTGTATATCCTTATACGAATATACTTTACATGTCACGATGGACATTATTTTTCAACCCTCCATAAACCCTTCTCATTATTCTCTCACTCAATTTGTGATCGTTTAAATCTTCCATCTGCCCATTTTCTCTTTTTTTTCTCTTTCTGCAATCATCATCATCATCATCATAGTCTCCTAGTAACACTATGTTACCCTTTTCAGCTCTCCTGTCTTTCTAGAGTGTTTTGCTGCATTTTATGGCGTAATAATCCTGTGCGTGTTTGTGTGTGCGCGCGTGTCCCTAGCTCATCCTCTCCAGAGTTTGAAGTGTACAGTATGCTAATGTAGCCTGTGGGCTGTAAAAAAAAAACCCCAGCTCAATATGCTTTTAGATAGTGTGCTGTACTTTTGTCTAAAGAGGGATGAGTCCTTCAACACACACATGGAGAATGCCATTATTGGAGAAAGGGGTCTGACTGCATCAGATATAATTGAAGAGACTGTTTTTTCAGAACTGTGAATTTATCAGAACTGCGAGTGTTTGGTGACAACACGCTGCTTTGTCAAGTTTTGAACAAAATGACTGAGATTCCCATTGGTGTGTAAAGTCTCACAGTTGGTATTGGGAGAAAAACGTGGTCTTCATCTGTACTTTACCAGCTGAACTGTCTTTTTTTTATTCCCATGCTTCCCGAAGGAGCCTGGTCTTGTAGGGATTAAGGTAATTCACTCACCCAGTTGTCCGCATGCTCTGCAGTCCAAGTCCTTTCATCTCCACCGTTCAAGTATTGTCAAATTGATTCAGTCTGTAAAAAGTTACACTATGGCTAAATATGTATCCTACTAACGGGCCTTTGACCCTTCAAAATAAACTGTTCTCCTTTTTAATTTTCCCTTAAAATCATCTGTCACATACTATCATATAAACTTGTTTAAAATGTAATTACTCTATAAGATACTTGCGAGTGAAATACACAAACCAACAATATTTTTATGGCTCCCAGATATTCTATTTTGTTTTGTGCATTTTCTTTTTCATTTTCCTGAAGAGCAGCCTGAAATAACTGGTGACTTGTGAAACTTGGGGATCTACTGTACACTGGAATCTTTTTTTATTAAAGCCTCATTTTGGCTTGAGCAATGAACAGATTAGTTCCTTGGAGCCACGTATAACATGAATGGTAAAAAAAAGCATTTACCAGTTTTCTCGTTTCCAGTTTTCTCTCGGGCACCGGGGAAAAGCCTTGTTTGATTTGAATTGAAGAAAAGAAGAATTATATTTTCTTGTACATCTCTTTAGCGCAACATTTTTTTTTTGTGTTTTCTTTGTCATGCAAATGACGCTGTAAAGCACAACACACACACACTCGCCGGTAATTATCAAGTTAACAGGGCCAATTTATAATTCAAGGGAATTTTCCTACCTGGAACAGAAAAACGTTCAAGGTTGAGAGTGATGATACAAAAATATGATTGCATGAAGCTGACTGCTTGCACAGCCTGTCTTTGTAATGAATGGTGCCCTGGAGGGCCACTGCAGAGAACAGAGCAGAGCTGAGGATGATCGCAACAAGACTGAGTGTCAGAGTAAACAGTTCTTTTACGCTCAAGATAACGATAAAAGAAAATCTTTGAAAAATTTGATTTTAACTTTGAAGAGGAAGAAATCCAACCTAGTGACGTCTAAATCATTTAAGATGGTGTTTACAGCATGTGTGTGTGTGTGTGTGTAAGCAGCATCAGCAGTAAAGCATTAGTTACACAGAGTGTAAAGTCGAGGGGAAACACACACACACACACACACACACACACACACACACACACACTAACCTGGCTTTATCACTGCCATGCTGCTTGAAGGAAGCCAGTCTCGTAGGAATGACGGTAAGATCAACACATCTCCTTTTCCCATGGTGCCCTGTGATCCTCTGCCCTTCAGTCGTGCAGCTCAGTCTCTTCATCCGTTCCTCCCTGTCGGCCTCGCTGTGTGTTACACTGCACTGTGAATCCTCATGTCACAACATTCTCAGCATGATTCTCCTACACGTGGAGGCTCGTCCCGTATGAGCAGTGCAGGGACCAGTGTTTAACCGCATTAAATCACGGAGCTAATTTATCAACCTCCTCATATTTTTCAACTTCTCCTGCTGCTCGTGATCTTACATTATTATTTGGTGTGTGTGTGTGTGTGTGTGTGCGCGTGTGTGTTTCAGAATGAATCAAGGAACATTGAGATGCTGGCGGCAGCCTGTGCTGTAGGAGTGGGCTGCTGTTTTGCTGCCCCCATAGGAGGTGAGTCTCCTGGAAGGAAATATATATATATATTTATATATATATATATATATATATATATATATATATATATATATATATATATATATATATTTATATTTATATATATGAACAGGCATCTATGACCTACAGAACAGAACAACAGAACACAGGGTGAGCTTTATGTCAGTGAGATTGACGGAGCAAGTCTCAGATGGGATCTGTCAGTGAAGGCAGTATCTCTTTCTGCACAAGTTCCGTCATCTCATGTTGAATTGTGAGTCTCTAGTATGGATGCACTAGTACAGATCTCACAACATGGTCTAAAAAAGAAACCCATAAAACATTCCCAGCAACCAAGAACACGTCTGAGTGCAGATGCTGAGAAGGTGTTGTCGTTGTCGTCATTAGATATTAAGTTGAGTACATACTTGTTTGCGTGTTTGACCTTCCTCCTGAGCTAGAACAACACATCTCTAGATGACATTACATGATGTGTGTGTGTTTGTGTGTGTGTGTGTGTGTGTGTGTTACAGGAGTGTTGTTCAGTATTGAAGTAACGTCCACATTCTTCGCGGTGAGGAACTACTGGAGAGGTTTCTTTGCTGCTACCTTCAGTGCCTTCATCTTCAGAGTACTGGCTGTTTGGAACAGAGACGAAGGTAACAATGACGTTTGCCCAATATATACAACGCTGTATTATGTTAGATTATTGGTATAATACATTTTAATGCAGGGGGACGTGCAGGTGAATTATAGCTCTTTCTTGATTTGTAAAGTGAAACTTAACAAAGCTATTTCAAACCACCAAGTTGAACGACCGAATTGTTGAGTAAAGAGAGTCCGAGTGGTTGGCTACATCTTTGCTTCCTCACAATGTTTATGGTCATTGCCTCAAAACATAAATTCGTACAACTTTAAAGTTTAGAAAAAAAGGTAATAATATCATGGCAATTTATTTATTTTTAACTTTTTAAAACTAACTTAATAACAAGTAACTCCGATCTAAGTATTTTTGTTGTGTAAATGCATTTTTAAAAAATTGATTCAATGCTATAAATGAAAGATTCTCAGTGAAAGTGGAAACCTACAACAATGTTAAACAACAATGACGCACCCACTGTCATTGCTCTCCCCTTAATAAAAATCACAGTTCAGCAGCTGGAGTCACGAAATCACTTGAAGGCAGCGTAGGTCTTTGGCTGCACTGATACATCTAACAAATCTTACAAAGGAAATTTGGCCAATGTGCTTTATTATAAAAAAACATATGACGACCTTTCTTTTACAGCAGACATGTTGTTCTGGCAGCGCAGGAAGGGCACTACTGACTTTAATGGTGGCTGCCAGGCAGAGGTTCAAACTTACAGCCAATCAAAAGGCTGCTTCAGGATTTCCACTGCCCCTTGTTATGGGGGCATGATGATCAGTCTATGTTAGGTGAACAGTTGTGGTTCTCCCATCCGCAGCGAGCAGAACATCTTGTTTACTTCCTACTCGTTACCTTCCATCAGGGACGAGACCTGAGCTGCTGTTCACACTTGTTCTCTGCGCTGCCTCTGTCTGCGGTGGCAAGCGTGATTCTGATGGTTGTTTTGACACTGTTTTGCTCTCCTCCCTCACTCTGTCTGCACCTTGTGTACTTCTCCAGAGACCATCACAGCCCTGTTTAAGACCCGTTTCCGACTGGACTTTCCCTTTGACCTCCAGGAGCTTCCGGCCTTCGCCGTCATCGGGTAGGTTTTGACCGGTGACGGCCTTTTCTCACCTTCGATTCCAAACACTGTGAGTCATTGTTTGTGCTGACAGGTATTCCCATAGATTGTGACTGCAGCATGAATTCAGTTATTATTTCAGGCGCTCCGCTCACCGCGGCTTGTGAAGGCGTTCCTTCAGGGTAGCCTGCGTGAGTCACCGAACATGGATAATTCAGCCTGAAACAGTTGCTAGCGCACTGAGGGGTGTCCTATTTCATCCTGCTGTAGCCTGAGGCCTTGTCCACGGGCTCCTAGAAGAAAAGCGGGTAGAAAGATGGGCGGGGGGGCGCTCTTCCCCTCCCCTCTTTGCATGTCGGTGTGTTACTGTCCGCAGGCTCCCCGAGAGAAGAAAAAGAAAAAGCCTTCTCTTCTCTTCCTTTCTTGTCTTTCGGGTCTTTATCTTTTGGCTGTTTTTATTTTGTCTGGAGGCGGCAACACGCACTGCTGCATCAATGACTTGCACATATGGTACAGTTAACACTGCCCCCAGAGAAGGCAGCGAAGCGTTTAGCCCCAGCTTTGCACTGCACTGCGCTGCCGTGTGTGTGTGTGTGTGTGTGTGTGTGTGTGTGTGTGTGTGTGTGTGTGTGTGTGTGTGTGTGTGTGTGTGTGTGTGTGTGTGTGTGTGTGTGTGTGTGTGTGTGTGTGTGTGTGTGTGTGTGTGTGTGTGTGTGTGTGTGTGTGTGTGTGTCTCGATGCATCAGTGTAGTTTCCATCTTCCCCCGCCAATAGCTGTCAAGCGGGGAAAGTCGGTCAGTGTCTCAGTCAACTAGGCCAGAAAGAGTTTGTTCTGAGATGGATGCTTCCAAGGACGTGTCTTTGAAGGGTCACACACTCTTCTACTAAGTGCTCACACCTTCAGGCATCAGGCGTGAGAATCACTGGGACAAGAGGAGGCTAACATACCACGAGATTCCTTCGCACAAAAACACACTCAGGGTGGAAAGAAAAAGTGTGACGTCACAAAAAGTGTGACGTAGAATTGGGGGGGTGTGAGAGCTCCTCCACTGCGCGCCCACCTACACCCGCAACCATGCACCGATTGGACGGCACCAGTTGTCAATCACACTGTATCCACGCCCCATTGCAAAGACCATAATTGACAAAATGAACATCATGCTGTATTGAAAGAGACTTGAAACTAGAGATTGAACCATAAACTCCTCAGGAAAATGTTTACAGGTGTTATAAATCAATTGAGGATACAGTAGAGTTATTTTCTCATAGACCACTATAGAAACTGACTTCTATTTGCAACCAAGTCGCCCTCTGCTGGTCACTCCAGAGAATACAGGCTTCGGGCTATTCTGCATTGGCTTCATTTCCCCGGTGATTACGTCCATTTTTATATGCAGTCCTTGGTCAATCCTTGGATTTAACAACTGTACTACTGCTAGCGTTTTAATGCTCAAATTAAAAATGACTAAATCATTTCTCGCAACCATCTAAAAAGCCACACCAAACCCAATAAGGGATTCATTTTTACACAGCACAGATGCTAATGTTCATAGTTTTTTAAATGTCTTTCATTAATTCCTTCATTTGATTTATTTACTGTTTCTCCACCTGAATTATTTAGTAGTGCTGAAGTGATGAGTCAGTTAGTCGATTTGTCAACCGACAAACATTTCATCGTTAACAAATCCGATAACTTATACTTGTGTATATTTATATAAACTGTCAAGATTGTCAAGCCAAAAAGTGAAACATTCTCTGTTTGCAAACTTTCAAATGTTTGTTTCAAATTTGCTGCATTTCTTCTTTAGCTTCATCTTAATTTAATTACATGTTTTGATCTGGACAGAAAAATAAGTAAGACATCACCACGGGCTCTGGGAAACGTGGCCTCAAAGGCTTCCCCAAATGCTAATCTTCATCAAGCCCAGAGAGAGAGCGCGGACGTTTAGTCTTTTTCATGCAACAACTACACAAAACACAAAAATAGACACATGCAGTGTTGCCCTCAGCTGACTCCGTCATCATCATGTCCATTATTTATTAAGACGGTATTTGATGAAGTTAATAATGCAGCAAGATACATTTATGAGCATTGGGTTGTCGGCAAAGCTGTCAGAATCCGTCCTTTCTCTCTGTGTCTCTCTCCTCCTCGCAGCCATAACAAGGACTCCCACTGAGCTTATAAATGACTGCTTATGTAAACCTCCTTTTCTGCTTTGTGTCCGACTCCCCCACACATCCCCATCTCCCTCTCTTTCGCTCAGCTTTAATTCTCTGTTCATTTTGTTCATCTCCTGTATGTTTCCCCTTTCATGTCTTTGTTTATCGCAGATCTTCTTCTTCTTTCCTCCTCTGTATCTACAGCGTCTTCCTCCCACATGTTTTGTTGACCTTCTCTTCTTCCTCCCTCTTTTTTTTTTTGGTCCTAAATTCTTCAACCTTCCTACTTTCCATTGTGTATTTATTGCCTCTGAGTGTTTATTGGAGACGCATTGCATTCATTTTATCCTGTGTCGGTTTGATCTCACGTTCATTTTCCAACTCTCATGTGTGTCCATGCAGTATCGCCAGTGGCTTTGGAGGGGCTTTGTTTGTGTACCTGAACCGACTTATTGTCCAGTTCATCCGTAAACAGAAGGCCATCAACAGATTCCTCATGAAAAAGTGAGTATAACTATTTGCAGAAAGTAACTGACTGTACTGTACTTGGGGTATACTGTACTTCTCTGAGAAAATACAGTCCTTTTAACAGTAAGGGTGAGGTTTGAATTTTCAAATTGGCTTAGGAAGATTCCTAAATCTCGAAGTCACCCTGAAGTATTTGTTCAGCAGCCAGGATAAGGTATGTTCGGATTCTATAATGCATAGGAAAGGAGCTTCAATGCTTCCTTTCCTATCTCCTTTAGCATAGGGTACACTGGAGCTTCCCATGCAAAAGGATAGGAGATATAGATCCCCCACAATTCATTGCGGCAGGGATATTTAATGTGAACGTAAACGATTCGATCCAAAGTAGAAGAGTATGAATATGACACAGAAGAGACGCACGTCATCAATTTGTAGTTTCACCACGGCAGACGCACGTCAACAACATCTGCCGTCGCATGATGAAGTAGTATAGTGAGAGTGGAGTCGGATTCTCTGAGCAGCGCTGTCGGCTTTTCCTAATTCCTATCAGTTCTCCTTTAAACCTTTCCTTGACCTCATGACGTTTTCCGCTGAGGTCAAGGAATAGTAGATAGTAAGGACATTTCGACCGCACCCACACAGAGAGAGAGGAGCAGTGTGACAGAGGCCGGGCGGCGTCACACTGCGTTTCAGTTGATGTATTTTTTTAGCTTGTGTTGAATAAAAGAGTAACTGGTGAGTGGCTGTCGTTCAGGTGTGTGTTGGGTGACAAGGATGTTTGCCACAGTGGCGCCCAACACACACCAGCACTCCCCTGGTGCAGCTGGAGGAGCTCCCATAACATGGCATACATATATTGATACACTTGTAAAACATCATGCATTGTCTTTGATTAACTTAGTTCAAACCATGACCAACTAGAAAACAAAATGCTGAGAATAAAGTCATGTGATAACACACAGGCAGGAGTCACCCTGCTCTTTGAGTTCTTTAAATCTGATTATCGTATGTGCATTTTGCTGACAGTGCTGATGTATTATTAAACTCCACCTCCTTGACTTGCAAAATCAGTACTTTTTTACATTGAAGTGTTGCTGCCTTTTGCTTAAATAAAATATCCACCAGTGAGTCTAAGACCCTGCAACCAGGCTTGTCTAATAGTTTCATGTCAGGGCTCTCCAAGTTAAGGCAAAGTCTGGGAATAACCTATTGACTCACTTTGAGTCAGAGCTGGAGCCGAAATAATTTCACCTGTCAGATGGTTGGCAGGTGACGAATCTGCTTTGATGATCAGCGAATCGTTTCAGTCATTTTTAATGCAAAAGAACAGAAACAAATTATATTTTTCTGGTTTCAGCTTCTCAAGCTACTGTAGATGGTTTGCAGCTTTACTTTATATCCATCAGTGTGAACTCAACATCTTTTGGTCAAACAAATTCAACGCACGTGCCGATCCTTTGGGCTGTAGGAAGTTGCGACTGGCCTACCGTACCATACCTCCACGGCTTGTGCATTATACATATCGTGCAGCAGAAAAGATGAACTACAACCTGAACCGAACATTGTTATAGATATGTGAACACCAGCTGCAGCAACATAGAGTTGGAGTGCCACCGTTCTCTCCCACTCCAAGATGAACTGCAATTAGATACAAAGTAACAGAGAATTTTTCCTTTTGCTTTGACCTCTAGAGGTCTTTACTCCACATGGAGGCCAAGTCTCCGTATGTCATGTACGTCCACGAATGTTATGCTCGAGGAGAAAAGGTGACCATGCCTCAGGCAAAATGCCTTGACTTTGTGAAAAGTGACCGGCGTAGGTGTTAGCTCAACCAAGTTCATACATCTGTTGCTCATGTTCATGACGGCAGTCCTTTGAAGGGATTATTTTCCTCTTAAGAACTTAGTAAGAGACAATTTGCATTTGTTTTCATGAAGGTGATCTCATCTAACTGCTCCTCTGTGCAAAAGGCCCATGTTCTGTTGTTCTATAGAAGCTGTTGCTCAAATGAAGACCATATATCCCGTCTACCTAATATTAGATATTCCACATCGTATGTTAACAAATAAATACGCAGCTTTGTACAGGTTCTGTACAGGTGATCTGTAAGTTCACGTGGTCGTGGTTTTTATATGTGGCGATCAGATGATTTGTTAGCAGTAATGACCCGTGTGTTGCCCCCCCCCTCATCGACACCCTCTTGTGTTGATGTTGACTGAATCTGCAGCATTTGATTGCTTCTGTTTGGTTTCTCCCTGTTCCTCTATTTATCTCTCTGTCTCCGTTTTCCTTTTCTATCTCTCTTCCTCAGACGACTACTGTATCCAGCACTGGTCACTTTGCTTGTGTCCACACTCACCTTTCCGCCCGGCTTTGGGCAGTTTATGGCTGGAAAGGTAGGTTCCCCCGCACCCATTGACATACTATTCCTTCTTTATACACACTTCAAATGTTTTTTATTTGAGCTTGTTGACAGGAATATACATTCATAACCTGTATGCTTTTTTTTTATACACACTTCACTGCAACCATCACTGTCATTCAAATGTGACAAGTGAGCAGTGCTGCGAGTTTTTAACAGCGTGAAGCGTCAACTGAATGAAAGCTTTATGAGCTGATGTTAAAAACTGTACCGGATTTACGTTCACACGTGTGGTACTGTGTCGGTCTTTATGCAGCTGTGCACTAGATCATTAAATTGTTCCATAACAGCCTGATTGCCATTAATGCCAGTGTGTGATTTGTTGTTTTTAATACTCACATCGCAGGTCAAAATGTGCTCGAGTGCTGTTGTGTGTGTCATCTTTGTACACTGGAGACGAGGAGACTGTCATTTTGCTCCTGGGGTTGATTCATAAAGTGTGTGTGTGTGACTGATCTCCAATTATACTCCTTTCATCTGTCCAATTATCAGAATTATTAGAGGAATATTATCCTCCCCTCTATAAACACGTACAGTACATGCATGCGTTCCCATTGAGAGGGTGAGTCAGGCTCTCCACACAGCCCCTCTCCCTTTAAAGCTCTTCTCCACAGAGCACACTGAGAGCTCTGCATCTCAAATCCCTCGCCCGTCCTGCTCATCATGTCTTTGGCAGTGGTCACTGCCCTTTGTCTACAGTGGCTTTGCCTTTCAAACTGAGCTTTTGCATGACTTTGAGGCTTTACACTCCCTGACTGCTCTGTTCAAGTTCAAGTGATGCCTTTTGATACACTTTCAGAGCCTCATCTCCTGTGCTGACAAACTCTACACTAGGCTTTTTTTTTTTATTTCAGAGTAGTAGTCTTTACACTTATTGTAACTTTACAAACTTGTAACTTTGAAAGTTCCACACCACGTACCACTACAGAACAGAAGATTCTACAATTGTTACCCGATGTTATTGCACCGTAGCGGGTCACAGTTACAGTTCTAGAATGTCACATAACCAAGGATTGTAAATCATCAATGTCCTTCTACAATTGTAATTTCAAAAAAGCCACATTGCACAAAATATTCTAGCAATGTACCCTTGTAATATTGAAAATTATTACATGTCACTTTACATACCAAAACCGTACCTTAAAATTCTAGAATTGTAACAGGTCAAAGTTATTGTAGCAATATGTTACCTTTCTAATGTTCTCTCGCCTGTAACAGCACATTGTAAAAGGGTCAAACTGCAGTATGTGGTTATCAATCACTATTAATGTTGTTGTTATATTGCAACAAGTTTAGGTTAGGAACTTTATCCGCTAGCCAGTCATGTGCAATTTCAACTGAATTCAGTGTTTAAAATGATTTAGAGAATAACAAAACTTCTGACATTTAATTTATCTAATATGCCTCATTAACCCAAATATAAATCATGAGTCTAACTTTACAGTGAATTGTCCTTGTGACCACACTGGTTGGTTTAGAATCTAAGTCACCGATCCTTAGTCGTCAGGGTCACTTATACATGTAACAAAAAACTGACTCTACAATAACCTGTATTCTAAGGTAAAATAATAATAATGGAACCAAAGCTACAGAACCGCCCCCTCCCATGTTGCCCTGTCTCAATGACGTCACTTCCTGTGGCCTGTAGCTCACGCAGAAGGAGTCTCTGGTGACTCTACTGGACAACCGGACGTGGGCCAAACAGGGCATTGCCGAGGAGTTTGACTACATCGGACACTCCCAAGCCTGGAAACACCCGCAGGTCAACGTCTTCGTCACCCTGGTCCTCTTCATCGTCATGAAGGTAGGTCAGGCGCTCAGTTAGAGAAGATGGTGGAATTGTATTATTGTATTTTAGGCTATTTTTTATCTTTATTAATTCATAAAAAGTAGGCATAAATAATGTAAATACATTACAAATATCGAAACATATAAAAGATCAGGATTGTTTGTTAGGAAAAAAAGAAGCTTCACTATGTAACACCACTCTGTGACCTCAAGATGGCTCTCTGTTTTTGTAGTTCGATATGACCAACAGAGTGGTGACTCTTCCTCCAGAGGAAAATGATCTCATGTCGC
>NC_061525.1:4697500-4712500 GCF_022379125.1 Scophthalmus maximus
TGCTTCTCGCATGTAAATGTGTTGACAGTAATGTACAGTGCTTATTGTTCTGTAATGGCTACAGCATATACTGTGATTATAGAACACACTGAAAGGGATAATTCCACATAATGAGCACGTGTTTTTGACACCTTGCAGATTACATCTCTGTACTTTTATGTACAATTTTCAAATCTGGTCCTTTATAGTGCGTCCAGTCTGTGAGAGTGAATGGTTGTGTGGGTCTGTATGTCGGCCCTGCGATACGTCGGTGACCTGTCCAGGGTGAACTCCGCCTCTCGCCCAATGACAGCTGGGATTGGCTTTGCTGTAAAAGGAAACAAAAACAATATCATCTATTTTTTTTAACACATTTTATGACCATTGTTACACTACTATTCAATAGAGGCCCACTGAGGATGGAGAATCACGTTTTTTTCTGTACTATGAATGATTTTAAGAAGCTGAGTTGAGAACAAAACAAAATCCAAACCTACTGGGCCCTGGAGACCAGACCAATCAGTGAGCTTGTGTTTATTTGCTCTCACATAGGGGTCCGACATTTTTCCTTATAACAGAACTCATTTGTAACTGCATTACTAACAGTGGCTTTGTTTGTTTCAGAATTCATCTTCCCATATAAATCTGAAGAAGTTATGACCGTGAATCTGAACAGTTTATCATCACGTCAACAGTTTTTTTAATATTAGCAACTCATTTGAACGTTTACTGTTATTTTACTGGCAATTATAGATTTTGGTAGTTGACATTTATAATTTTATTAACTAGATTTTAAAAAACAAAAGCAATGAAACAAATTTTTTTTCCGCTCAATTTATGTCTCGCTAAGACCATTATTACACACCGTTGTGATCTAATGTCCCGTGAAAAGCTTCGGTGAACAGCTGCTCTCCGTTGCTGCCGAGTTTATGAGCTAACAGTGAATTAAAAAAAATGGATTAGATGGCATTGTTTTGATATCATGTCCCACAGGTACACTGTGGACACACACACACACACACACACACACACACACACACACACACACACACACACACACACACACACACACACACACACATGCGCGCGCGCGCACGCCAGAGTTCAGGGCCACTGTAACAAAGTCAAGCCTATATTATGAGTTTCCAGATCCTTTAAACCTTTTCTACCCCTCGTTGACGTGGTACTGTCTGGGAGACAGACAAAGGACAAAGAGAGGAAGGGAAACACAATGCAAGAGCCAAGTCTGGAGGAACTATTGCCATTGCGGTCTCATCTTACCTGTGTATTCAACAGGTTGTGTGTCTGTTACTCCCTGTCACCCGGCTGCATTCAGCTCTGATTCTCGTCACTGAGTCTGTCTGTGTGTGTGTGTGTGTTTGTGTGTATGTGTGTCTCTGTGTGTGTGTGTGTGTCTCTGTGTGTGTGTGTGTGTGTGTGCGCGCGTGCGTGCGCGCAGTGCGGAGTGTGAAAACGGCGGCAGTGTAAGGTTACAGAAGCAGATCCATTACTTCACCATGGCAGCCGGGCTTAATTACAGCTAACTATAGACCAAGAAGAGGGAACAGGAGGAGGAGAAGGAGAGAACGGGAGGCATGGAGGGATGGGGAGAGACAGAGCAATGGGTGTAATTAAAAAATGTCTATTTGTGAAACCACAAGAATATTACCTCAACGAGGTCTGCGTAGTGTACAAAACTCTAATTCATACTTCTTATTTAATGCTTGCAAACAGCTTTTTGTCCCTCTGCCGAATAAACACTGCGCCCCAATGTGCAAGTGTATGTGTGGCCCAAACTGATTTGAATGTAAAATCACCTTAAAATGATCTTTGCATCGTTGAAAAAATCGATACGGTCAGAACTGAGTCTGCGCTGGTGAATTGTCTAAATTGGCTAAACTGAATTATTATGCCTGTTGGCAGATTGCTTGCTGTGTGCATCGCCATCAGTCAAGTCAGAAATCTGCGCTATTGATTTCCAGGAGCAGTTCACCTAACATTTTTCACAGTGACCAAATCAATACGCCCGATGGAGATTAATTTTGTCTGTGAATTGACTTTCACCAACCTGTGCAGCCGGCATCCGTCTCCCGCCCGCCCGCCCGCCCGTCATCATCCGTCATTCCACCTGGTAGCTATAGTTACAGCACTAAGCTCTGGTTGGTCAGTTGTTTTCCAGCCAGACAACACTACACCTATTTGAGCTGAACAATATTTGATTGAGTGGTCTGGAAACGGGACACCTTCAGTTCAACAACCCAAAGAGATTCAATATACAATTGTGTTCAGTCAAAGAAAAGCAGCATATCGTCATAATTTAGAAGCTGGAGCCAGGGAATGTTTTCCCTTTTTTTTTTTTTTAGCAACTTTTAATATTCTGTTGGTTAATTAGTCTACTTCTTCTCTCAGCTTGCATTTGTATCTGATATAGTTCAAAACTTAGCACAAGCATTTCTTTTCAGTTACTTAGCTGCAGGCCCTGTTGCTTTATTTTCCATTATTTCAATGCATTTGTGAATTGAAGTCCTAAAAACCTTGGATTAATGAATTCATTAATGTTCCACGGGCTGTGGCTAGGTTTCAATGAGGCATCTAATCTCACATCTAGAGTCCAGATACAATTGCATGGATGATGTTGTTGCATGAAATTTTGAAGTAGTACAGTATTTGTAGTATTTGTGAAGTTTTTCTAACTCGAGCCTGCCAGCACTACAGTATATCTGCTGAACTCGCTGCTAAAACTTAAGTTTGCGCGCGCACACACACACACACACACACACACACACACACACACCAGATGATAAGGCTAACACATTGTCAGTGGTGACATTTCCCTTTTTGTTTGTCTTTCCTAATTAGCAGTCCCTTCCGCTTGCCTGGCACAGTGTCGGCCAATCGGCAGAGCCCGCTCATTAGCCAGGGTTCATTTCAGGGTCTTTGTCAGAGGAAGAGTGAAAGTGACAACTCAATCTAACCGCCGCAATAGGCCTCGCATGGCCGCCGCCTCGCCGCTGGTGGGGCAGTCCACTTGGCTACCATCTAGGGGCACACAGGGTGGTACACTGAAGCTAATTGACATGCCACCCCGTTCTTCTATTTTTTTTTTTTTTAATATCTTCTCTTTCTTTATCTTCCCTCATTATTTTTCCTCAGTTCTGGATGTCTGCGCTGGCCACCACCATCCCAGTGCCCTGCGGAGCCTTCATGCCAGTATTTGTCATTGGTAAGAAGCAAATGGCCGCTGTTGGTGTTAGTTGGACCGGTGAATAGATATGTATGTGAAGAAGAATTTATAAAACAATTGGGGAAAATGATGTTTGAAGGAGAAATATTAAGCTTTTTCAGCTTTTTCCTTTTCCTGAAACTTTTTTGTTCCCATCGGGACAAAGCCAGGCTTTGTTGTAGACAACGATGTGAGAGCGATATCTTCTCATTTAACTCCAAAGAGCGAATGAGCAAATTTCCCAAAACTTTACACATCACAGCTCTGAATTTCTTTTTGCCTCACTACCGTTAATTATCGTCAAACAGCAAGTTGAGTCTCCAACTTAGCAAAAGTAATAAAAATTGACACAAGGACAAAACGCAATTGACTTGTTAAAGCGCAATACCTTTAAACTTAAGTGTTTGTGTGATCGTCTACGTTTTGTTTTTTCCAGGGGCAGCTTTTGGTCGTCTGGTTGGAGAGAGCATGGCGGCCTGGTTCCCAGATGGCATTAACACAGATGGCACCATCTACCCCATAGTGCCCGGAGGCTACGCTGTCGTGGGTAAGTTGTCGTGTTGCTTTGATTCTTCATCTATCAGATTCTGTGCTCTTTTTTTCTACCTTTTTTCCTTTTAGGTAGAGGGGGGAAAAAAATCCACAGTATTTGCTCTCAATTATCCACCATTTGTCAGATTCAGATCGTTACGATTTCAGTTTGCAACTCGCAGGAAAAAAAAAAAATCTCTCATTCAAAATCCTTTGGGTCGTGTTTAAGTGATTCAGTCTGTTCAAGATGGAAACATTTGACACCTTTGCTTCTTTTTTACTTCTCCACTTTAGTAAATAATTTAACTTTTTCCTCCCTCCACTTATAGAAAGTGAATGAAGATGAATGTTTCCTACTGTCCGACTCAAAGGGATCCAGATTAGAGAAGACATTGAATATGATCAGACTCAAGCACGCAAGACAGAATCAAATTACATTTACAAGATCACTAGATTGGAATCCCCCAAAAATAATGCCCCAAAAAACAGCTTAGACGTCAGCTGACAAAACATCTTTCACCAGCACTAGTGCTGCTGTCAAGTGCTCATGTAAGTTTGGAGGTTGAAACTTTTTGTGACGCTCAATAATTCTTTTAGAGAATTAGAAATCGTGCCAAAACTAGGTGTTTTTTGGCTGTCGCTTTAAGGAGCCATCCTTTTGAATTGAGTGAATTTAATTAAATAAAAGGACACATCATTTATTTGGAGAATGAGTTGGAGTTTTGAATTTAAAGATTTAAAGACCCCACTCAGCAAATGAAAGAAAGCGGCGTGGAATACTAGGGCAAACATATTGAGGACAAGAGGTGCAACATGGGACGTGAGCTGAATACATTTCTTTTGCCAGTTGGTTGTAGCCCAACTGATTCTGGATACATTTTTTTCGACAGATACCAGCATTGGTGGATAGTGGTTATTGTTTATTATGCATAAGCAAATCATTTTTTGTCAAGGACATAAAGTTTGGTTAAAAAATCTACTCCCCAGTGGCCTTTGGTGCACAGATGACTGTTTGTACAGGAGAACCAATTCATGATCTCCGCGTCGGGAATGTCCTCAAGGGTCTGTGTGCATTGTAAAAGTCCACTAGCTTCAATGTGCAGACGTCAACATCCCAAACTGCTGACGGTTTGCAATGCGGATGCGCCGAACAAGTGAGCTGCACACTTGTGGTGTGCATCGTCAGTATGTACTATTGACTTCCCGTCCTTAGTCCCACTCCTAAGTGGTCACACACAAACACACACACACGGTTATCATATTTTTTCGTACTTTTTCATGCAACTTGGCCAAATTCAACAGACAAATGTACGCTGTTCTTTCTGTCTGGCGGTCGCCATCAGCTTTTTTAGTGCACTCGTGTGAAAACATGTCCATGTGCTCACACAGAGATGCGTCCACGTCCACAGTCTGTGTCAGTGTGAGGGCACACAATTCCTTTTGATAGGATAGATTCTAAAGAGTTCGGGTTTTGTCTGACGCGGCTATAAGTGGCTGGCGTTATTGCTCTTCGTCTTCATGATCATGAATTAGTTAAGACTTTATGTCATTATGTTCTCAGCCCACAACAGAAAAATCCTGAACGTATTCCATGTCTTGCGAACGCCAGCTGCCGTCGTCCCTCCTTCCTGCAGATGCGTGTCTAATGTGATTCCCTCCCCAGTGCCACTCGTTGACAGCATCGCTGATTATGCCACTGTCGCGTGTCGCTTTGACGGCTGTTTTTCCTTCGCCGCTGATGTTGTTGTTGTGGCGCACAATAGCCCGTGACTCAGTCCTTTTACAGGCCCGGCGCTCTGACGAGCCTCCTTTATCTCACGGCGGAGCTCCTTTTTAAGGACTAAATGTCAGGGCGGGCAGAGCGAGCGGCAGCACTTATCAGAGGAGGATAGGCAGACGCACGCGGTCTTAATTTAGTTACGAGAAAGAACAATGAAACCGTGCCTTTGTAGACTCTTTCACCGACCATCTGCCTCTCCTCGCTCTTCAATTTAGTTCAATGTTGCCATTCTTTACGTTCTTCCCCGAGTGTTCATCTTATTCATTGGATTGGACTCATCTATTTTCTCCGTTGAGCAGTGAAGCCCCATGCCGCTCCGTCTGCTTTTATATAGCTTTTTTTGCAACAATTTTGAAATAAGGCTCCCCCTTGCTATTGAATTAGCAGAATAACTCAATTTTAGCAATATGAGTGTATGAGAGAAGTTTTGTGGAGAAGAATGTGAATTTGGTTTGTCGGGGCTGGGAGTGTATAAAGCAGAGGGGGCCGGGTCTGGTCAAGGAACCTGATAACAGGATGATAACTCGGAATCTGTGAGTAAATTGACTTTCAAAGTGAAAGTGTGTTTTTGTGGATTGGATCAGTGATGGTGGTTATAGTGTATTGTGTGTATGATATGGAACATGATTGCTCAAGGAGTGAACAGATTTCCTGTGCTCTTTTGTTGGTACCAATATAATTGTTTTGGTTTTGGGGGGGGGGGGGGGTCGACCGATATGGCTTTTTCTGGGCCGATACCGATCCACGGGACCGATGACAGATATTTGGAACAGATATTTGTCTGCAGTGAAAAAGTGTCAAAGGCGTCAAAATTTAGGATAACACAATGTCTTAACACAAAACTTCGGCCAGGTTGATAATCGGTCGAACCCTTAACTGTATAGTATTACCACAGACACTGCATGTAGAAATAATAAGGATGAAAGTGCAAATCATGATGAGGATAGTTTTTATTTTTTTTATGCATTTCTGTTCCATTACAGGTTTAAACGTGTATATGACGTGTCAGTAACCATCCCAATGACGGCCTTCAGTTGTCGCCTCTGAGAAAAATTTAGAAAGTCTCATATCCACCACAGTGAGGAATACATCAAGCTATTGTTGCTGTTCAGCTTATTGTTAGTGCTTTTAATGTTGCTGGAGGTGGAGCCAATCTTAATTACTGAAGACTTCTGCAGAGTTTAATCTTGCGTATAACAAGTAATAAGTCAAATGTAGTGGAGAAAAAGAAGTGCCTCTCTTTGAAATGTACTGTATCTTTAGAAATATTTGAAAGTGAATATAGTTAGTTACTTTCCATCACTACTTTGAATGAGAAATCTCTGCAGCCAGTGAAGACAGTCCTCTTTATTACAGTTTGTGCTATGGGGTTGTAAAAATACAATTCATTGCACTTGAAATCTTGTTAATATTGAGCTGTCTGTCATGTTAACGGATGATGCCCTTGAAAGCCCCTCAAGGACCTACTCTAAATAGTCCCAGGTCCCACCTTGAAAACGGGTGATCTGAACAATTGCCTTCCTGTTGTCCCTCTCCGTTCTGTCACTCACCAAACGCTGTCCTCTCCCTCCCCACCACCCCGAAGGTGCGGCAGCCTTGTCGGGAGCAGTCACCCACACCGTGTCCACCGCTGTCATCGTGTTCGAGCTGACTGGCCAGATCTCCCACATCCTGCCGGTGATGATAGCGGTGATCTTGGCCAACGCCGTGGCGCAGTCCCTGCAGCCCTCCCTCTACGACTCCATCATCAGGATCAAGAAGCTGCCCTACCTTCCCGAGCTGGGCTGGGGACACCACGAGTACGTACTGTACATTATGCCTCAGAGAACGCGAGCTCACTCTTGTCGACATCACTTCGCATAACACCCTGTTGCACTACATAACATGCATTAGATTCTTTCACTAGCAAGTAAGTAAAGTCATGAACGTCAAAAGAAAATGCCGTCAGTGTTAATAGATAATGTCGCTGTGCGATTGGGGAGCGCAAATCTTGACCTGCTGTTGGCGTCGCATGAGAAGGCAGCTCCTTATTCTTCAGCCTCTGGCCACCATTGATGACTGCATCAATCGACTTCATCACAATCTCACACTTTTTGAGATATTTTACCCTGCAACAAGTTTTGAACACACTGACGAACCAAAATTACCATCCTTAGAGCTTAGCTTAGCTCCGCTAGGCGATGTGCAGCTAAAATATATGCAGATTGTAGATATGGATATTCCGTTTAGTCAAGTCCACATAGCATATGTATTCCAGTGCATTCATCCATGTTGCAGCCCGGTCAGTTTAGTTTGACTGTTATTGGAAGTCTTTGTTCGCTCTGCAGGGGTTTCCTTCTTTCACTGCGGAAGTTTAATTAGTTACATAATGGCTTTTATCCAGTGTACGTGTTTCCAATCGTACAGTAATCTAATGTTTTAATAGCTAAAGCGTTGAACACAGTGCGTCTTAATGGTTTTGAATATTGCTTTTAATTTATGTGTCTTTCCTGTGAAGTGGAATTCACTTCACAGGAAAGACAAGCATGGGCCAACGCGCCTGGCTCAATGGTCCAGTGGCACATGGCATTCAAATGCCAGTAATGTCAATAATTTATACCAAGCACAAAATAGTGAATGGGATTACCAGTGTCCTCCGAGCTCGCAGAAAAACCACACAGAAAGCCCTTTTCGTTGAATGGTTTGAAAAGTGTTATTGTGATGGATGTTGGCAAAATCGTTTTGTGGAGATAATTGCTCATATGCATCATTCACAAACTGGGAGTGATGAGAAGAACTTTTATTTTTCCCTCCATCTGTTCATCGTTTTCTGTGGCCGGCCCCTGAAGAGTTTTGTCTCCCGCGGCTACCTGAGTTCACCCCTGCACTCCCCAGCCCTCCATTATGTACACCCTCACTGTGTCTCTGTGGCTTCCTTCTCCTCCGTCGCTCCTCATTATCTGCTGCAACCTCATAGCCACACTGTCACATCCTTACTCTCCTGTGTGCGTGTGCGAGTGCGCGTGTGTGCGTGTAATATGAGCAGTGTTTCCAATAAGCCGTTGCAGAGTTTATTCAATTAATTTCATATACTTCGTCGGATTAAATTTTCATAGATTAGGCATCTGTTTGTGACAAAGTTACACAGTAGTTGCCATATTAGTTGTCGGGGGGGGGGGGTCTACAAATGCAGTTGACATATTTCAATTTTATTTTGCAGCACAGACAGAGCTACTAACAGTGAACAGTCGGCTGGAATAGTCCAAATGATTTCACCAGCGTTTTGGGACAAACACTTAAGCCGGACTCTGGCGACAGGTGTCTTATAATTCTAATCAATTTTGAATTTGGGGTATTGCGTCACGCACACTGGGCGAAACTTTACAGCTGTCCGCCTCTCTAATCTCAAACATGCTCACGCTACAAGATTTGAAAAAAAATAATGACACATCAAACACTACAGGATATTGTTCAGATTATCGTGCCAGGGGGAGCAATGGGCAAGCAGATGGAGACTGTGGTGCAACAACAAAAAAACAAAGCAAAAGGCTAAACATGTCTGGATGAGGAAATGAAATTGTTGGGGACACACGGTCAACACGGGTTGGCTATTCTTTGGCGAGAACTGGGGGGGGGTTGTTTTTTTTGGGGGCAGTAGAGACAAAAAAATGCTGGGAAAGAGACAAGGGGAGTGACAGGAAGCAAACAGTTCATCAGCCCGGGATTCAAACTGTGTTCATTACAACATGAGACGATCATCAATCATCCTCGCACAATCAAATCATATATGCCGCATGATAAACACCATTTCCAAATGTAGAAGGTTTCCCCGGCAAATGCGTGTGCGTGCGTGTGTGCGTGTGTGTGTGTGTGTGTGCGTGTGTGTGTGTGTAAAGTGAAAATAAATGATGATACGATCATCAATCTTACCAAGAATATAAAAAATAATCTCGACACACGGACGCAATCATACACATTTTAAAATGTTTAAAGTTGCAGAGGCATAAAGATAATTTAAGAAACTGCCAGGAATCCCCTTCTGCTATGTGTGTGAGTATATTGGTGCACACACACACACACAAACACCCTACAAAAAGTAATCTTCCTGAAACATCTATATTTAATGACACACAAGCACTATGAACTTGACTTGCTCTGCAGAAAGCGCCTACTTCCCTCGCCTCCCCTCTGCCTCTCTCCTCACTTTAACACACCAGTCTGCAACACTGAGCCTTCATATGTGTGTGTGAGCACGCGTGTTTTTTCATATTCTGCAGCATGCGACAGCGGAGGAGGAGGCTGCCCGGGGGGGGGGGGGGGGTCAGACACTGTAGGTAGTGCGGCCCCCTCCAAGCTGAATGTGTTCTCTGCTCAAACTGGAAATTATCCATCTCACACCCACGCGACCATCCACCCACATGCGCTCTCACACACACGCGCACACACCATAGAAAGGCTTGTGTAACGCCTGACGTGTGGTACACACATGTGATGGCTGGTGCATTTGCTTGCGCACTCACATGGAAGGAGAGAGAATTGGATTTCTTATCTTTTATCTTTGTGGCTTTTGCAGAGATGAACACACACACACACACATCACACACATATACAGTACATCACACACATATTTCCACTGCCGACATGGTGTTACCCACATTCTCTCTAATCCTGCCCAGTAGCACACATGAAACCTTTTCCACCCTCGTCTGTTCCTTTTTTTTAATTCACACTAGTCTTTTGTCTCCTCATCATTTGAGTTGCATCTTTAATTGGAACAATTATATTATATCACTGTGTGTGTGTGTGCGCTTTTTGTTTCTGTTATCTGTCACTCAGTTTCTTAGCATTTCTTAATGGCCAAATGTAGTTTGATGAATCGTCTACAGTCCACTGCTGTCTGTACTTGTCTGACAGGGAGCGGAGCCACGGAAGATGATCACACAAAAGCACACTCACATACACACACACACACACACACACACATATCAACGCCACAAGCCTCTCAACTCCACTCTGGATATCATCCATATTGGATGATCTATATGCCTGGATTTATAACCTTATGAGTCTGTTTATCTCGAATCTGTAAGCTGGGGATGAGGGATAACTCAAACTGATCAGATGTACGGCCTTACCCTTGCGTGGGAGGAGGCTCATTTAAGAGGAAACCAATCGGATTTCGTCAACTGCCTTTGATGTCCCGAGGGAAATTAGTCTTGGCAGCGGTTGTGGTCAGTTCAGAGGCATGCATTACATTATTCTCTCAGATCTACGGGCAAATTAATAGAGGCTGCCAATTCATCAGGAAAAAAGGAGCATTCTTCCAGAGTGTAGTGGTTTATTTTTAATTATCTTTTTACTATCTTGGTCAGTAATTTGATGACCAAGGGTTAGATAAGTAAAACAACGTGTTCGATACCGTGCAGCAAGGAAACCCAATTTATTTTGAAAAGATTTTGTCCTGCACAAAGATGTGTGATACCACCACTGTGAGCACCCAGCATCAAAGATTAAACCAAAATGTAGGGTCTGTTCACCCAAATTAAAAGTCAACGTATTTTATCTCTCACCTCTAGTGGTTTATAATCCCAGATATCCCAGTTTTATTTCACTAGGTTTGTCTCCATCTTAATGGAGGTGAATTCAATTTTGACTGTTGATCCAGGCATTGAAAATTGAATTTAAAAAAAAATCAGATCTCCTCCCAGGAACATTGTCCATGTGGGACTCTGGAAAATCCAAAGATGTCAGTGGGAAGAGTTTTTAAATGGGACTATTGCTTCCAAGGGGCTGCACGGTGGTGTAGTGGTTAGCACTTTCGCCTCACAGCAAGAAGGTTCTGTGGCCCTGCGATAGGCGGGGGCGACCTGTCCAGGGTGTACCCCGCCTCTCGCCCAGTGTTAGCTGGGATTGGCTCCAGCCCCCCCGCAACCCTTAAATGGATAAAGCGGTAGACGATGGATGGATGGACTATTGCTTCCAGTAGTTCCAGTGAATAATGAAAGCTAGTGCCAGAAATCTAGTGCTTCACAAAACCCTCTGCCCACACTTTAATACATATTACATACATTAAGCATGGACTACTGTCATGCGAAATGGGGAAAAAAGCACGAAATCCTTACGTCAACTGTAATGCTAAAACAGTTAATGGGGGATTTGCAAAATCTTCCCATTTCAGTGTTCTTCTTTTCTTTTTCTTGGCAGATTTACGATACCCATGTTTTATAATTTGAGTAATTTGGGCAAACCACAGTGCTATTGGTAGGGAGAACCTCTATAGTGGTTTGTTGCACCACAGAGGGACCTGTAGAAAACCTTTTAAAGGTTCTTGTTGGTGCCCAGAATTCTGCTGGTTTCAAATCCTGGTGCTGTACACAGGCTTTTATTGATCCGAGACCAACTGTTGTGCTGAAGTGGAGCTGGGGCGGATGGCCATCAGATTAACTTTGTATTCCAAAAGAGGTCAGAGTATTGATTTATCACCGCAACAAGGAGCGGCGAGTTGGCCAGAGCCCGTGTTCTGGCACGGCCGTTGGGGCTTGGCAACGGAAGCCGTCAAGCAACTGCTGTCGCGTTCGCAGGTTTTGGCAAGCTCAGGCAGGAAGACAGAGCTGAGTGTTTATGACTGGTGTATCCGGATGTACGAATCTGCTGAGGCAAGATTTGTTCACACAGTGGCACCAACTTCCCCCCCTACTGCACACATCATGCCGTTGCTACTGCTAACATCCAGATAACGTGTTGACAGTGTAATGTGTTATTGAACTGAATGGTCGGCTGCGGGACGGATGTGCCGTCAGCCACAGGTGGAGAGGAGAACAGCTGTTTTTTCGCTACACATCAATAACTGTATGTGGCAGTTCAGTGACTGTGTGACAATAATCTGAAGATTCAGTGATCAGGAAAAGTATTGTCAAAGCATTACAGATGATGTGAAATTTTAAAAGTCTGTAGTGTTCTCTTTTCCATCACTTACCTCTATCCCTTTTCTTCTTAACCAGTTCATAATTTCCACTGATCATCCTCATCACATGTGTTTGTCTCCCCTCTCTTTTCTCATATTCAGGAAGTACAACATTCGTGTGGAGGACATAATGATACGAGACGTGCGGTACATCACCCTCAACTGCTGCTACCGGGACCTGCACAACGTCTTGTTGACGGGCCACCTCAAGACCCTGGCGCTGGTGGAATCAGCTGGTGAGACACAAACACACATTGACACCCACACAATTGGTGGAGCATCACAAATGAATTTTAAAATTTAGTTTATAATACTTTAACAGTTAAAGAGTCAGATATACTGGTGGAGACCAAAAGCAGAGCATAAAGGAAATTGAATATTGGATTTATAGTCATTCACTTTAAATTGTACTTCAAATTGAACTTCAAATCAGTTACAATGTTGATTCATGTTTGCTGAGATGTGTTGACAGACAAATGCTTTCTAATACAAACACCATTCATAAAAGGATCAATGCAGATGTTGTGTTAGCAGCTTGTTCTGATGCCAAACGTGGCCAAATAATGTATCACAATGCACCTTCAACTCCGAAATAAAGTCATTAGATTATTCACGAACAGATTCAATGCTTTTCCCAAAAAGTACAGTATGTCTGTATATTACATAATGGCTTGATGTGTGATACAGACAAAAAAATATTTATATTAGAAGACAGTCAGACCTCCTTCAGCCCACATTTATGTTGTATTTACAAGTAAAGGATTCTGAGAAGACAGAAAAGTGTTGACCCTGATCATGTTTCTAAATCAACTAGGGAATACAGACTTTCACATGATTTTTATTAAAGGGGACATATATTATGCTCATATTCAGGCTCATAATTTTGACTTGGGTTATTACTTGAGAAAGTTCACATGCTCAAATGTTCAGTAAACACATCAGTTTCCCCAGACTGTCCGTTCCTGCAGCTCCTCTTTCAGGCCTCTGTCTGAAACACTTGGTTTTAGCTCCTGTCTCTTTATGGAGCCCAGTCAGCTGTGATTGGCCAGCTGGCACACTCTGTTGTGATTGGTCCACCCTATTCTGTCAGGGAGAGGAGCTCCGTTTAACACGGAGTTTGGGCTTTTTAACTTTGCAGACCTTTTAAATACACACAAAAAAAAAACATGAAAAACTGAAAAAACATGTCTCCTTAAGCTAAAATTTTAAAGACAGGTCATATTAAATTTAACTTTCATCAAACCAACATATTACTTCAGAACCTACTTATTGAATACTAACACTATGGAACATTTTCTTTAGTTGACCCTGTGCGTGATTACAAGTGTGTTGTGCTCATCCCTGTGTCTGATGTCATATTGAAGTCTGTGTTCGATGTTGCTGATGCTGCTGGACCGAGCGTAACCTTCCTCTGTGCCAGAAAACAAATTCCAGAGACCTTGCTGTCGCGCTCCTTAAAGTGATTGATTGATCGATCGATCGATTGATTGACTGATTGATTGATTGATTGATTGATTATTTGACAAACTTCCCTGGGCACAGCCTGCTGAAAGGGCTGCAGATTTATTATTCCAACAGTGTCTCCATTATGCAATCGTGCAGGAACAATTAGCCGCGGCATTTAACCAAATACATAATCAGCACGTACAGTCACAAAGGCAATTACTTAAAGCAAGCACACCACACACACACACACAAACACACACACCCCACACACACACACACACAACACACACACTAACTCACACATGCACGCACCAGTTAACACACATTCACTGCGTCCTGAGCTCTAGTTATGTAACTCAGCTGATCTCTCTGCAGTGCTGCAACATGTGT
The DNA here is from genome assembly GCF_022379125.1 of Scophthalmus maximus. Classification (NCBI taxonomy): domain Eukaryota; kingdom Metazoa; phylum Chordata; class Actinopteri; order Pleuronectiformes; family Scophthalmidae; genus Scophthalmus; species Scophthalmus maximus. The sequence continues at coordinate 4,711,793 of NC_061525.1, forward strand.
TTGGAATCTCCTGCAGTGAGCTCTCTCTTCCCCCTGAAACAGTTTTACTTTCTCCTCATCCACCTGGCCTTTATTTCCTTTCCTTTCTTCCTCCTCTGTTTCTTCTCCACAAAAATGCCTTCCACCCTTTCCATCTTCTTCTACCTTTCTTTCTCTCCTTGTGTTCCTTTTAATCTCACTTCCTCCCTCTCTGTGCGTGTCTCGTCTCCCAGAGTCCATGATCCTGCTGGGCTCCATTGAGCGTGCCCAGCTCCAGGCGCTGCTCTCCCTGCAGCTTGGTCGGCACAGACGGTTGGAGTACATCAGGGAGCGTGCTGTCGAGGAGAAGAAACGCCTATCGGTCATTTCAAACCCCTGCAGCGAGGAAGAGAGCCAGCGGGCCAGTCAGGAGGTCCGCTTCCAGGTTGGCATTATCATCTCTCTAAATATTGCATATACATGTGCACATTTTTCAAATGTAGGTGACAAAGAAATTGGATTAAAGCTGGTTAGCCCAGAAAAATTTGAATAAAAGCTGATTACAATCAAGCGAAGAAATTAGGACTTGCAGCTAATAATTATTTTCTGAATTAACAAATTAATCATTCTGTCTAGATAATCATTTTATCATCTAATAAGACATCACTTGTATGATATACCAATCACTCAGTTTCTCAGAATTCTGTTTACAAGAAATATATCCTACCATCTAGACTTGGAGATTAATAA